>NW_027281584.1:77500-94999 GCF_046629955.1 Centroberyx affinis | reverse complement strand
TTGCTTTTATGGCTGGAGGGGGGGGTGCTGCTGAATGATCCGGAAGCCGAATCAGGAGGAGAGCTTTCGGTAGAGGTGGTGGTCGTACTGGGAGCCGGTCGGTTAGCCGGCCGGTCGCTTTAACCGGCTGGCTGTTGTTAATCCTGAGCATGTGGTGAGAGCGAACTGACACCTGGAGAGATTGGGCAAGACTACAGTCAGTGAGTGTGTGTGTGTGCGTGTCTGTGCGTGTGTGTGTGTGTGTGTGTGAGTGTGTGTGTAAGCCAAGTCCTTATTACCTTAGTATGTGTCTGTGTGGGTGGGTGGGCGATGGTCTGTGTATACGTGTGTGTGTGTTTGTGTGTGTGTATGCGAGTGTGTAAGTGTGTGTTTGTGCATGTGTGTGCGTGTGTGTGTAAGCCAAGTCCTTATTACCTTAGTATGTGTCTATGTGAGTGGGTGGGCAGCGGCCTGTGTGTGTGTGTGTGTGTGTGTGTGTATGTGAGTGTGCAAGTGTGTGTGTGTGTGTGTGTGTGTGTAAGCCAAGTCCTTATTACCTTAGTATGTGTCTATGCGAGTGGGTGGGCAGCGGCCTGTATATGTGTATGCACATAAACCAAGTCCTTATTACCTCGATGTCTATGTAGTGTAACCACAGTCCTTATTGTGTGTGTGTGTGTGTGCGTGTGCATGTGCATGTGTGTATGTGTGTATGCGCGCGTGTTCTTATTACCTTCTTCTACCGTACCAGCACTAGTTAGCATGTTTAGCACAAAAATGCAGTTGAACTTTGCCAGGACTGTCACAAACATTAAGAATGAGCATTAGTTATTCAGCTACAGTCTAGACTTAGGCCAGGAGAGGTAAACTCATGACTATTACTGCATTTACAGGCATTTACAGGCACAGGCACAAGGGATAAGAGTTTTAACCTTGTGGCTGTTTAAACAGGGAGAACTCAGACTCAGTGTCATAGATCACATGCAGTATTAACACGCGTCCTGGGATGGATTTAGATTGTGTAGAGCTAAAACACATACAAATCAAGAATCAAGACAAACGAAGATCAGAAGATCAGATCATGCCCAAACCACCTCCAAAAGGGTTCAGAGATACAACTGGCCACATTGTGTTTCCAATCAACATTAAGCTAAATGGAAATAAAAGTGTGAACACGTATGTAGATAGTCGGCACACCAAAAGCAAACAGGCGGCAGGCAGCTCAGACAGTATCTTAAAACTAGCAAAGGGAGGACTGAAAATAGTAAACTTTAAATCCATTAAAAATGGATGGTCAAGTGGATGGAGCTCAAGTGAGTCCGGGTGTCTGCTGTCAAACTGGTCGGATGAAAATGTTAAAAGTAACGACAACAGCTGCATAAAACTGGCTTTTCCTCAGCTGCTTCCTGTGGTTATACCTACTGTCTAAGACAAACTCTGTTTTGTGCTTATTACAACACAGCTACCCAGGTGCATGGCATCTTTCCAAAGGATGTAAGATAAGATAAGATTTACTTTATTTTCCCTGTGGGGAAATCCGTCTTGGGAAATTTGCCTTGTCCTAATAAATTAAAAGTAAAAGAAAATATAAAATCCCTAGCATAAATGTGTATACTTATAACACACACACTCACACACTCACACACACCGTTGAACATACAAACATCATACACACCTTGTGTCACATACAGCTTAGCAGTGACACCCATTACACATCTAGTTAAACTAAGAACAAGTAAACACATTTAATATAGATAAAAGTGACTCAGTTATCTGAGTGTGGAGGTAACTAGTTATTGTACCGTCCTTCATGGCCTTCTGGTTCTCTCTATGTATCATATATGCTTTCGTATTGTACTTTGTTATATGTTATATCTCTATTTATAGAAATATAAAAGAGGAAGTGATGTGCACTACAATCTATGTTTTGAGAGGGAAAGAGTAATTCATATTCAACGTGGACAGCAGAGGGGCAAAGCTATATAAAGGTAACCTATCCAAACGTTTGTGTCTTTGTACATGCAGTACAGTTATGTGTTCACAACCTCTGGCCCAAACATAGAGGAATTAAAAACCACATTCTGTGCTCCTGTGTAAATACTTCCCAGATGAGTATTACCTTCAATGACAAAATACCCTAAAACATAAAAGTCTAGCCACAGATGAAACACACACTCAGAATCGACCTGCAGTTTCACAGCCGTCTCATCCTCTGCTGGTCTCAGGGCAAAGTCAAACGAAGCAGAGCAACATTTTGCCTCTGGGCTCTGACATGTCCATGCACTTCTACCTGATTACCTCACCAAAGGAAGTGAAACTGGTGTTAGGCCATAACCCATAATATTTCACCTACTTATGAGTCACAACAGCTCGTGCTGTATATGGAGTGTCTCATGCATAATCACTACTGTGTTGTGTCTGGTATCAGAGGAAGCAGCCACTATAAGCAGTAATCATTGGATGACTAGGCATGACTTAATGTATATTTCCTTTCATGGGCATGTTGATTTTTTTTCCTTCTTTCATCTTGCATTCTCATATCTAATGATTGACAATTTTATTTAGAAGCTGGTCCGTTCACAAGCCCCGTGGGGCTTTCTAAGCCACCTGTGCATGTCGATTTATCTATTGTTTATATTGTGTAATTTGATACGCTTTTGTCTGAGAGCATAAGCCCCTTGGGGTTTCTTTTTATCTCACCCACACAAATTAATAATTTGTTTCTCTTCTTTCTGGCTTCTTTGTTTTCTCTTTGCTGTCTGTGTTGTTGTATTAAATAATTGTTTTTATCACTTTGCCTCTATGTTGTATCATTGTGCAAATAACATGAAGTAACCTTACCCAACCTAAGCTAAACTAACCTAACCTAACCTAACCTAACCTAAACTAAACTAAACTAAACTAAACTAAACTAAACTAAACTAAACTAAACTAAACTAACCTAATCTAATCTGATCAAACCTAAACTAACCAAACCTAACCTAAGCTAAATCAAAGCTAAAAACTGAATATAAAACACTGAAAGATTATTCAGGTTTTCAGCCCATTGTGTGGGTTTGGATATGAGGTTCAGCATAATGATGCAGTGTGTGGCTCACTCTCTCTCTCTACTCATGCGTGTTGCGACAGCGGACCAGAGGATCAAGAAAAAGGCAACATACCTGGCAGAGAAGGTAATTTGGTAAAATGCCTACATACTACACATGCACACACAAGCCTGCACATTATGCACACAGATGAATGTATGCACACACACAAAAATAATGCACATACACACACACACACACACAAGCATGACTGTACTCAGCATGCATTTGACAGACAGCGACATGCAAGAGGTGACCAAGTTCAACCCCCAGTCAGGTTTACATGATGTGTAGGTTCAACGCCAACACAACCACAACACATTTTTCACAATATGATACTATCGCTCAATGAAAAACAGAGAACACTTTTGGATCCACACTCTGGCCATTGGGTCTAAACGAGGATTTTCACATAAGTGTCTTAATATAATAGCCTAATCCCCTTGTCATGGTCCCATTCTCTGTTCTTTTGTTACTTTGTTGTGAATACGGCAAATATTGTAGCCGAATATTGAATATACACTGTATATAATGTTTTATTATGTGTGTATTTGTGATTTGTTTGTCTTCCATTCTGTTTTTTCTTTGCCCCTTTGTATATTCTGAACTACAACTCCTTAGTGGTGTTTCTGTCACATGACGGGTGCTGCATAAGACTAATGAAGCAAATGGGTTGTGTGGCTGTATATACTGTATATACAGTATATTGTTGGCCATGTATGCTATGAAGGTCTACTAGATCAAAAAGCTTGCTATTAAATGTGAAATATGCACTGAACTGGGTCTGTGGAGACTCCTTTCCTTCTCAGTAAAAACCATTAGAACAGCTTTGAAAACTGTTTTGAACTGATATCAGAAAGATATTCAGCTTCGGATTTCACTAAATGATTTCACTACAGACCCTATCTTTCATTTTGATGCTGCATTTACACGGTTTTCAAAGTTGGTGCAAGTGGGCATATTAACTATATCAACATCTATTCAACATCATACTAGAAAGCAAGGAATCTCTGTCTGTGTGTGTGTGTGTGTGTGTGTGTGTGTGTGTGTCCTTCGCATATCTCGAGAACCGTTCGTCCGATCAAGTTCACACTTGGCGGGTGTATTGCTGGGGACCCAAGGACGTGCAGTGTCGGATTTGGTGCAATTTGGACATGCGACACGTTCAATATTAATAAAACTTTGAATAAACAAGCGAACAGCGGGCACTGCACTAGTTCAAAATGAATGCTAGGTATGCACACATTCACACATACATACACACACACACACAGATGGACGACATGTTCTGTAAAAATGCGCAACCTCTGTCTTTCTCCTCTTAAGCAACTCCACCCATCTCTATGACACAGACGCACACACACAGGGAAACAGTCGCACTGCCAAAAACGTCCCACACACCCACCCATAACCGCCAGCCAGCCGCCTCAAGCCTGCCGCTGATACAAACAGACAACAGCAACACTCTCTGCCAAGAAGCAGTCAGTCAGAAAGAGTGGCCCAGTGATTTGTTATGAGCAGGTGCTGCAAAGCAAATTGACGGGCAATGTTTTATCAAGACAGGGAGAATTTACTGCCGGTAAATTGATAGTAGACATAATGAAACAATAAAAATGTCTGCAGCGCCAGCCGGGACAAGGTACACTGTATGTGCATGTGTGTGTGTGTGTGTGTGTGTCAGTAGAGATCTGTTGCCTTGCAATACAAAAAACCCACTCACATCACACACTCTCATTGTCTTCTTAACTGATAAGGAAGTACTTGAGCTGTTTGCAAACAATGTGGCAACAATGGGAGAAGACAATAGAGCCATTGAAATGCTACAGAGAGGGGTAGTGTGTGTGAGAGAGAAGTGTGTGTGTGTGTGTGTGTGTGTTGGGGGTGGATAAAAGGGGAGGAGCAGAAAAACAGAGAAGGTTGCTCTTCAAACAAACAAACCCCAACAGAGTAGCTAATTTTCAGCTTTGTTGCATTTTTTCATCTGCACATTGTCGTTGGGTGTTTCGCGACTTTGCCCAGCGGTCTCTACCTTTCTACCCCTCCCACAACACACGCACACACACACACACACACACAGGTCTGTCACCCGTGGCGATGTGACTGATCTCTGTATGGACCCTGCTGAGCGGCTCAAGGGGCATCTGGTCTTTTTCCCCTCTCAGTCGCTGAAATGTAAACACCCCAGTCGCCTGGATTTGCCAAATGAGCACCTGGTATTTCAAAGTGGCCTCTTGGCTGTGACTTTTTTTTTTGTCAGGCATGGCTGGTCTGCATTATGTAGACATACACACACATACACACACACACACACACACACAGACACATATGTTTGCTTGCACGCACACGCTGTTGTGCACAGATGCATACTGGGAGTGGGGACACACACACACACACACACACTTTGAGACAGACCAGCAGGCCCACACAAGCACACGTACGCACATACTGACACAGTTCCTTTCCCCCTCCAAAATACATGCATGCACACACACACACATACACACACACATGCATCACACACTCCGTCATTCTCTCACCTGGCCTTGTGTTTAGTCTATATCCAGTGTAATGGTATACGGTAGGATTACTGCGGCCCTGTGAGGTGCTGCAGTCCAGCGGTGTGGTGTGTGTCAAGACCGTCTGTCCTCGTCCCTGCAGGCCGCTGCCACTTGTCATCGGAGCAGTTAGCCGAGCCAGACACCCGACCGCCATACTGTGAATTTGAGAAGAAATTGGGGTCATCGCGTGGAGTATCCGCTCTACAAAAAAAAAAAAAAAAGAAAATGCAGAGGTTCCACTCTCCGTTTCATCCCTGCAGTTGGAAAAAAAAAAGCATCCGTTTTCTTTTACATGACCAAAAGGAGACATTTTTCACCAATTTAACTTTTTCTCACTAAGCAGCACAGAGGAAGAATGCTGCCTCGGCTTCAAAGTAGAGAAGTGATCACAGGAGAGAACGGGGCATCCAGGCATTCGGAAAAGTAAAGTGGGCAAGACTTCAATGAATCCATGACTGTCAACTCTTAAAAAAGCCTTTATTTTCTTGGTTTCTTTTATTATTTTAAACAAAATTGGTTCAAAGAGAATGCACCCACACATTTCAGCACACAGGCCTTCATCATGGTGAAGCAATGGATAGAAGAAGCCACAAGCCATCTATAATTGAAATCACATCTGATTGGCCGATTAGCTAGGATATATTCAGTCATCCCACATATGATAATATCCACAACAAACAATACAGCACAGAAATCAGAAACAGAAGAAACAAAGAAATTTGCTCAGGTGAAAATGAATCTATTTGCCCATACTGTAGCAAAAGACATCAATCAACATTTTGTTGTCCCATTCTGTCATTTTTTGTCTGTTTGTCTGTTGGCAGGATAACTCCAAAAGTTATGAACAGATTTGCATGAAACTTTGTGGAAAAATAGACTTTTCTCACAATTGGCCAAAGGGGGGTGGGGCAGTGGGTTTGGCTTTTCATAAAAAGGCATATAACTTTTGCCTGGGCCAGACCTTTGAATCCGCCCACTCCACCGAGTTGACTGCTTCTGGTCCGGCATCGTGACATGAAACAGCGGTGAAAAATCGGTCCAATGAGCGCCGGGGGGGACTAACGATTAGCCAATCAGCGCCACGGTTGGGACTAACGCCGTTGTCAAGCTGTTGTCAAGCGTTGTCAAGCTGTGCGCCGGAACCAGGGAGGAGTAATAACAACAATGGCGACCGCTATAGACAAGATAGACGCTGCTATCGAGGCTGTTCTAAATCGATTAAAAGTACCAATTACTTTGAAATCCGAACAGCACTCTGCTTTGAAGGCATTTATTCAAAGGGGAGATGTTTTTTTCGCATCAGTGTCGACTTAAAATGACGTTAGATTCAGGTGGATATGTTGGTCTCTAGTGATTGGTTAAGGAAAATCTAATCCCCCTCCCCCACGGAAATCAGTTAGAGTGGAGGCAATGTCAGACTGAAGATGGAAATGGAGTGTAACGAGTTGACAATTCTGTCTGATATCAGGCAAATATAACTTCCGAACAGATTCAAGTAACGCCATCAAACTTTGTGGCCAATCAGCAGACAGAAGAAGAGGCAAACCCTCCATTATTTGCCCAATGAAACTGGAGGCACTGCTCATTTCCAGTTTAGACAAATCTGCCCTGCCAATTTTACCAAAACTTGGTCCAGTGGTAGAAGGGCAGCACTAATGGCCACTGACCAGATACTAGATACACTAGATACAGTATATTGGCAACAGGCAGATCTCATGTCCTATTCATCCATTCATTTGTATCTTCTGATGTGAAACAAGTTGGTAATTCAGCATGGAAGAAATTAACGTTTGGTGAAAATCTGACAAATGGAACTGGCATATTGACAATCGCACAGCGTTGGCGGAGGTATGCGCTCTACTCTGTGCCATCTAGTTTGTTTTGCATACCTCTTCCTGATGGTTCACATCTCCCTTTACAATGTTGATATAATTGCATATTTTGTGTTCAGTCTGATGTGCACCCTGCTGTTCTAATATTTGCTAACAAGCCTTCTGTACCCCTCCTACTCCCTCTCCTTCCCTTTTGTACTAACTGGCAAACCTGCACTGTTGCATTTTTCAAAATGGCAAAGGCAGCAGAGAGCGGATAAAATGTGTGCAGTGGCTCTTTAGTTTTTTGGGGACTTGCTTCCCTGCACCACAAAGGATGCTGTGGGTCCTGTGCGGTGGAATTGCTCATTGTGTTGTGTGTGCTGACGCTTGCCAAGACGACTCTCAGGCAGATTTTTACTTTGACATCAATGAAAAGTCAGAACAATTAGTATTCTTGTTCCTAGTGCCAAAACGGACTGAAAGAGACGGAGAGAATGAGAATGACTATAAACAAACCACAGTGCGGTGTAGGTTCACAAGTCAGTCAAAAGACATGACATCATTTTTCACACCCACACACAGTGCCTGTCAAAACGTAATTACTCTCATGACAAAGTTGGAGCCTGCCTCCAAAATAGATACACAGAGAAGATTGCCATTTGGCCCCCGGGAGCCTTTGACTCATCCCGCTAACCTCTTCCTAAAATGGAGAATGTTGTCGTTCGCTGATGTGATTTGTGGTCTGTTGCTTTTGGGGCTGATTCACGTTCATGTGATAACAGAGCGTGTCAACAGGCCACTGCATGCCTCATCATTGACAGTGTAAGGCCGACATTGGCCGTCTGTCATCGGCGCACGCTGACACATCCTGGCTCACACCACCCAGGCTGGCTGAGGCATCATGGGTAGAAGGCAAGGTGTCTCCTTTTGGACTCCCAAACACATTCCATAGTACTTAATCACCAGAGTTTGGATGATGGGTGTGTGTGTGTGTGTGTGTGTGTGTGTGTGTGGGTATGACTTAAGTCACTTTCAGGGACACACACCAGAGTTAAGACCAGTTGATTGGGGACGGCTTGTGCAACTGGGAACAAAAGCCGTGTCCCCAATTGGTAAAAAAGCTGCTTTTTGGGTCAGTGGTTAAGGTTAGGGTTAGGGTTAGGTTTAGGCAAGTAGTGGTTATGGTTATGGTTAGGGTAAGTCTCCAGGAAATGAATGTAAGTCTATGTAAATGCCCCAAAAGTGACATAAGTAAGACTGTGTGTGTGTGTGTGTGTGTGTGTGTGTGTGTGTGTGTGTACGATGACAGTTACTGGTTTATGTTTGCTAGAGTGAATAAATGAGTACACATTGGGCTTGAGTGTGTGTGTGTGTGCCTGCATGTGTTTTGTGGGACAGCAGCTCAGTGTGAGAGTAGATCAAAGTGTGTATTTTAAGTGTGTGTATGTGTGTGTGTGTGTGTGTGTGTGTGCGCTCAAGCATTCATGTATGTGTCTCTGGATGCATGCGAGCACTCATACACCTCTCAGAGCACAAATCAGGCTCACTCCTCCTCCTCTCATGCTTTCAGGAGGCTTCTCACGGGGGACTGTGATACCCTCCTCTTCCCCACTCCGGCGCTCGAAAGCAGCGCTCTGCCTTTGTAGCAAATCCCCGGCTCCTGGACCGCCTGCATCCACTGGGGAGACAGAACACACTCCGCAGACAAGCATGAGAAACACCCAGACAAAACAGACTACAAACGGCGAGCAGGCTGACGTTGATAACGTCAGTCGTTTTTTTCATCTTTTTTTTTTCCCTCCACTCCTCTCCATCCGGCACTATCTGTCATTGTTTGTCATTTTGTCTTGGGCATTTCTGCTGTTCTGTGTGAACGTTCAGAAGTTTCCCATGGGTGCTGATGGGAAAGAAAAAAAAAACCCTGGCAACATTTTATATCGACTACCCAAGGTTGCAAGACCTTGAGTCTCGCTCCCTCACCAACAGCGGCCTACCTCTCCCTTTCATTACCTCGCTCTTTGTCTTCCGCTCCGTCTCTCTCCCTCTCCTTTTGTCCTTTCCTCTTCCTCTTTTTCATCAAAACTTCAGCAGAACGGGTGCTCTGCGGTCTCCTCCTTTGCGCTGGGGGCAAAGGTGCTCTAGATTAAAAAGAACCTCGCAAATTGAATTCACACTTGATGAAACAAACAGATTTGCATGTGTCTATCCGCCTGAGACGGGGTGGCCAGCTCCAGGCAACGAACTGTCCCACCTCTGAACGATGTAATGTGCTAAACTAATTAATGGGCTGTTATTGGAGAAATGTGTCACGGAGTTCGAGGTGGAGCGACGCAGAGCGATGCGACCTCAGTCCAATAAAAGGTCGATATCCTTGCAAATCCTTGCTTGAACCGGGTCATTTCGGAGCCTAGGGAAAGTTTCCAACCTAAGTTTGGCAAACTCCATTTCCCAGCATGCATCAAGCTACCTCATTCGCATTACAGAAAACGGAGACTTATTCTGGCTCTGTTGGCCTCTCTTATAAGAAGGCTTACGTTGTAGTTTCTTGCTCTTATGGTGGCAGTATATACAGTATTCAGGCTGCTCTGAGGCCATATTGTAGTGACAGCTGTGCATTCGAGGTGACAGCTGAGTCTATTATCCTCCTCCCTTTTTTCATTAAAGGACCTGTTTCCTCACATTACATCAACTTAGAAATAACTGATATGCCGAGCCAATGAAGGCATTAAAATTCCACATTCTCTCGGGAGTATTTTGTGGCGCGTTTTCGTCATTCGTTACCTTCCTGTCCCTACTGGGGATGTTACGGGGCGATGAACCCTCACTAAGCTATTTCTGTAGCCGCTCGGGCCACTCATGGCTATGTCCCGGGCCTGTTAGCCTAACGCTCTGTTGGCCTTCATGGCAGCCTCCCTGCTGGTTGCCAACAAGAGGTCGGGTCGGGAGATGGGTTGGGCACCGGCGCCCACAGATAAACCCTCTTCTCTCCCGTGGCATGATGGGAAGGCCCGTGGGACCAGTGCGGGCAGACAGGCTGACGCGCCCAACCTCCCCCTCTCCGTCCCTGCAGCTATTTACCAGACGGAGGTCCCATCCAAGCAGGAATTTCACACCCTATTGACAATGTGGCTTCTGTCAGCTGCCTCCCCGGCACCCATTAACAGGGGCTCATCCTTCCTTCCGTTTCTTCCTCGCTGCCCTCTCTGTCTCTCTCCGTCTTATTTTATCCCTTCACGGGGGGTTCTCTCCAGTGGGCTGTAAAAAAAGAAAAAACAGGATCCGGACTACAAAATGGATGGGTGGATGGTTAGTCAGGGATGTGTGGCTGGGGTGTGGCTGTGTTTTTGAAGGTGTTTTCCATTGGTTTAGCTGGGGGGGGTTGGCAGGGTGGGTGTTGAAAACAGACAAATGGTCAAGAGTGTGGCCCCCCTTGAAATGAGGTAAACTCTCTGGTATTCAAAGGTAGGCTTTCAGATGAGAGACGTGTGACTAATGTAGTGGAAAACACTTGGACAGCTTGTTTATCGGTCACTTGTGAAAAGGGTTACGTTCTTAACACTGACTTTCCAATCCAGGTTTATGCTGTAATTTGCCCAATAAGGTTGTTCACAGCTAACAGTTGTCCACTATTCTCATGAAAGTGTAAACTGCTTTTGCCTTGCTCTTTGCAGGGGCGTCTGTGCATGTAGAATAGCCTGAAATGTACAAACATGAGTCTAATATTCCATGGACAGCTTTGATGAACATTTCCATATTGATTTTTAAAATGTTGTCAACCTTTGTCAACCTTGCATAAGGGCAACATGACGGTGACTGTAGCCCCTTTCACACATGAAAAGTAAAAGTGCCAGATTAATTTTTCTGTTAAAGATAGCAGTTTCTGTTGCTCACAAGACATGCCTTTCTGCTTTTTTAATGTAATGCTACCATCCACACAACACTGGTAATACAGTTAAAATCCTCTGTTGTCATTCCCGGAAATTATGTTTAGCTTTTGCGCCAGAATCACTGCAGTTTGAAAACATAGCGGGTGAAGACGCTTCGTACACTGCTATGCTGCCAGTTATGCTACTCGTGTTTGGGACATTTTCGTGGCAGATTTCATTGTTATTGCAAGTTTTCGACTTGTGGCGACTTTGCCAACAAAAACGACTGGAGATGGAATTGAGGAGAAGTAGGGAACTACTACAAACTGCAATTATCCAAAGCTACAAATGCTACCTGCAGCTAAGAGCTAAAGAGAGGAGAGAGGAGTGGACAGATTTTCCCAGTTGGACTGTAGATTAAAACCGGCAACCACCCAGTCACAGTCACTTGGACAAAAGCGTCCGCTAAATTCCTAGAAGCCTGTTTCTCCGACCTTAAGTTACCTCCACCCAGAATATACAGCATGTCCTGTTACCTATAGAATGTACGAACAGGAAGCTGATGATACCTGTTTGTCAGTGTAGCGTAAACCGTGCCCCACCGCGATAATCCTGCCTCCGCGATTGTTATTCTAAAAGGTGCCAACCTGCAATCCCCTGACTGAGACTGTTATGAAATGTCTCTCAGCACATTGTACCCGCTCCTGCCTGAGAGGGAAAGGGCACATCCTCTCCTGCAGCAAGACGTGTGCAGCGGGGGGAGGGGAGAGTTGCTTTCTCTTCTTCTTCTGTGTGTTTATGTGTTGGTGTAAACGGTATGAGTGAGAAGATTAAAGGTGCACTGCGTGTGTTTATTTTATACTTCACCTAGCAATCTGTGGTATGTGGTGTGATCGATAGACATGCTGAGTTAGGCTTAAAGTGGGGCCTGGTTTTCACTTGTTGAGATTAAAAGTTTCCAATAGAAAAGCATAAGTGTTGAGATATGATAGATGGTCTGTAAAAATCATACAAAGCGCTCTCCACCGTTGCCAAACCAAGGATGATATTGTATTTTTTCTTTAACATACTGCATACCAATCTCACCATAGATATCCTTTTTTCTTTTAAGGGAATACATAGTGTTGAACGCTGCTGCTGAATGATGATTAATTGAGGAAATCATTTCCGAAACATTAAATATCCATTATGGAAAAAGATCCTTACCTGACATTCATCATTCAATATCTCACACAGAGGATCCAGTCTGTACTGTAAAAGTAATTTTACATTTATCATTTTGTAAATCATGAGCTTAAGTTACATACTATCCTTTACATAGTACCACTTTGTTTCATTTTTGTGCTACCACTTTGTAAGAGTAGCTGTCACTTTTTTTCAAATGGTCAATGTCTCCTTTTGGAATGAAACACTTCATTTACAAATGCCGATTTACAGCAAATTCACAAAAGATGTTGTATGTGAATGTGTCAGGCCAGTAGTGTGTTTTGCTGGTTCTCTTGCTTGAGACAAAGTCAAATCTAAAACCCTCATATGGTATGCTACTTGAAGCTCGACTAAGACCATATTGCCATGGAAACAGAATATTTTTTGGTCTCATAGAGGCAATTTTTTCTTTTTTTTTCTTTGCCTCTTCGGGAGAGACAGTTTGAACACACTCATAATGGGGAGCTCATCTCTGGCGCACGTGACGCCCGATAGTACGGGTTCTGGGTGGTAGGGGTGCGTTTAGTTTACCTTAAACCTGATTAAAGAAGGGGTCGGGGATGGCAGAACCAGCCAAATGAGATGGAGGGAAATTGGTGGAGGGAGAAAGAGTTAATTAGCTTAATAAGATTGGGGAGACAGGGAGTGGTCGGAGCGAGGGAGGAGAGCGGGGGCTGGGGTGGGGGTGGGGTGAGTGTGGGTGCTGCTGTGCCGTTGCTTGTCTCTGGAACATGCCAGAGGTGCTATAGGGGCGCTAATCTGGCAAATTGAAAGGCGCTCACTGGGAGGGGCGAGGGGACGGGAGTGGCGCTCGGGCTCCCATCCCTGGAATGAGAAAAACAAATTGAATTTTTGTAGCCGCAGAATAGTCCCCCCTTCCGCCCTACGCTCGTTTCCCTGATTGAATTTGTGCCTTGTGCACAAGCCTGGGTGTAATTGCGTAATGGGGGAAGAGAGGGGTGTGGAGGTAAAGATAAGTCCAACTATTTGTAGGTGTGTTGATGTAGCCTATCCTCACCTTGGTCTCAGTTATGTTATTTAAATAACGCTCTGATCTGGTGCTTGGTTCCCCCAAAGCATCCTTAGATTAACTTTGACCCTGCTCTATCCATTTACAGTGAATTTAAGCCATGTTCATGTCATATTGGAAAGAATGGGATGATTTCTCATTGCTACAATTTGGAAGCGTTCACATGTTAAACTCGTTGGAATGGCCACATCCAAATATGTTTTATTAATTTAAAACCAACCATAAATGAACTGCAGCAGACATTACTCACATTTCCATTTTAGAGTTTATTACTATGAATAACTGTTCATTTTCATTTCTATTATTTTCAATTGCAGACATCGGTGGATTTGCTCCAGTGTTTACCCCTTGTGTTGACAAGCCAGGCCAAATGCAAGATATCGGATCTTACAAAAAATCCCACATATACTACTTGAAAGTATCACTAGGAGGTTGATGTGAACAGGTTTTCCCAGTCTGCTGGTTTTATTCAAAGTAAATCCAACATGACATGAACATGGCATTAGACTCTATTGAAATGAATATTGCATTCCAAAATATCAGCTGGATCTACAGTATATTCTTATAGTTCTAATAAGTTATAACATTTGATGCCTTTTGTTGTCCCTGTGCCTTCCATGCTCTTCATTCAGGATGCAGTCCTACCTCCTTACCAAAGCGGTACTACATCCACAAGAGCCAAATCTACAACATCGAGTGTCCCCGCTCTGCCTTTCAGCACTAATCAATACTTATCAACCATCCCAAACTCTCATCTATTCGGACGATACGTCATTTCTGGTTTTAAAGGCCAGATCAGCTCGTGTACACAAGCACCTGTTTGATAAAATCACTATTCCCCCGGAGAGGTGTCTGCTCCGCCAAATCTGACAGCTTAAAAAAGCAGAGGCTGCCTCGTCTTTGCCCATGGGTGTCGTCAAATTAGTCACAATTATCTGCTTGTTGTCACAATCAGACACATTTTGTCCTCTGCCTCATTGGCAATAAAAAGGCCCGTTTTGAGCGAGGGGGCGAATGGTAAATTGAATCCTCAGCCTTAATTGCGGGGTCCTTGATGGATGAGGGTCCACTCAGATAGGTAGATAATGGATGAGCCGGGAGATGGGAAGAGGCGTTGCAGAGCTGTGTTTCTGATTCGCTATAGGACAGGTTACCGCGGCGCCCCGAAGAAACCTTTGAATGGTGGGATGTGTTTGTCAGTTTGACAGAATGGAGGAGATGAGGCGATCTCTGTGCTTGTTGATTTTCTGCTGGGTATATGCAGGGTGTGTGTGGGCAGTGACGTAATGTCTGAACTTAACTGATCTTAATCTTCACGAGAAAGATT
Organism: Centroberyx affinis; assembly: GCF_046629955.1. Lineage (NCBI taxonomy): Eukaryota > Metazoa > Chordata > Actinopteri > Beryciformes > Berycidae > Centroberyx > Centroberyx affinis. The sequence continues at coordinate 80,133 of NW_027281584.1, read as the reverse complement.
CCGACGGCAGAAACAAGCCTCAGAGAACATAAAGATGTCACTGGGTTTTACAACATAGTTTGCTGCTGACAAGTGCAGAGTTAGGATATTGTTGCTCTGTGCCGGCTGTGATATATCTTGATATATAGCATTGTTTCAGCAGAATTCATGGCAGAGCAGAAGATGTCTGTTGTATCGTATTTTTCTCCTGGAATTGCTATGCTGCAGGATTTTTTTTTTTTTTCCTAAATTGAATTGATATTGGACAACCTCCTATAGAAATGATGTTTGTGTCAGACTTTGGAACATCAAAGCAATATGTAGGAGAGGCATACCTGCATTATTTATGCTTGCCTCATATGCAGACGAGCTACAAATTCAGAATCACTTTGATCATGAAGTACAATCATTGTACAGGAGCCAATGGTGACATTAGGGCAGAGACATTGAAAACTTACAAAGAATCAGTACAATACATAATATATGCATAATATATTTGGTACCATAGAGTTCCATGAGTGTTTTAACATCCATGCAGTGCAACAAGGCAATGCATACATATCCCTTAATACAGATTCACCACTCAAAATGAAATCGCTTTCTTCCTCTGTGATGTTTTATGATATTCTCTGAGGATCCAGCAGGTCACATGTGGCCCACTTTTAGCCTGACTCCATCCCTTTTAGATTAACACAAACCAAGCTTCCAAGAGAGTAGCATACAAAGTAATAAGAGTCATTTTTCAGGCCTGAGTCATTATTCAGACTTGAATGCAGTGTAACACCACTCTTAAATTACTACTTTCCAACTCTCCGGATTCCCAGATTTATTGAACAACACTAATGTCGCAGCGAAAACCCAGCCACCCAAGTTTAAAAGTGCAGTTTTTCACATCATAAAACGGCTGCTACATTGGAAAGCTTTTCCAGGTCTGAGCGCACTCTGATGAGAATGAGGTTAAGGCTAACTGGATTACGATGTCATCTATCTCTGACAAAGCCACTGTGTGGAGTTGCCAGTGGCTACCGCACAAACAAGGAGACTGGACACTATGCCAAAACCTTATGGCAGACATCAGCGATTCCTTCATGATTCCACTCTCTGCTCTGAACTCGCTCATTTTCGCCTCTCTCTCCCTTCCTCTCTCTCTCTCTCTCTGTCTCTCTCTCCTCTTCTCCTTCCAGCGACGCTACAGTATGTTGCCCTGGAAAAAAATGCATATACATATATATATAATGCATTGCATGATTCAGTTACAATTTCCATTGTAAATGCACTGATGTAAATGTGAAAAGTAACTTGCTGGCAAAAAAAAATATAAAAGGCTGCATTTCATTATGCAAAGAACTCAAGGAAAAGAAGTTGGCAATGATCTGCTATTTGGAAGGTCGGACTTGGCTCATTATGCGGTGTGTATTAGTGCGCTGACACTCCTAACAGGTTGATGGAAGCATTTCGGAAAAAGCAGAATGCCATATAATATGGGTTCCCTTCCATATTTCCTCTTCAAGTTAGATATTACAGCAGACATGTTATCAGTGGGTTCAATCTCCCTCCAATATGTTTCTTTGTAACCATGTTTTGGTTCTATTCCCTATGTCACTCTTGTCAGCTGTTTTTTTTTTTTTTTTTTGTCCTGTAACGCAGATCAGTCTGCATCCCAGCAGGCAACACAGGAGCCTGGGTTTCCACTGGCATTGGAATCTCTTTACTGCCTTTCCATGGTGAAAATAAACAGCACTCGCTCCCATTATGTGGTCGTCAGTAAAACGCACATCCATCGCATTAAATAGACCACAGACAATAAGACCGGGTGTCAATCAGATGGAGAGGAAGATGCCAACGGGGTGGAGGAGAAGAAGGAACCTGAATTGAAAATTCTCCACTTGAAATTCCAACTTTGGATTTAAATGTCTGAGTGGAGGCTCAGCGTGGATTTGTCATTGAAATGCAAACCGTTTTGCTGGCAGTGCTGTGTACTAAGGGCTGAAAATTAACATAAGTTTTGATTTTCAACGCATAAAAAAAAGATGGCTCAGTCAACATGCCAAGCTGGAAAATGCATTTATTCAGCATGCAGTCATTCATTATTCATGTTATATGTGTACACCTCATAATTGCTTTATTCAAAGTCAGGTCTTGTTTCGGCGAGGGGCCTTTTGATGGCTTACAGATTAACTCCTTGAAATTTGCTCGCTTTGGCTGTAATGAGTGTCTAATGGACACCTGCACTCAGTCTGCTGGGGAGACCAGCCATCCAAAAAAGAGCTTGGCGACTGTCCCTTTGAAACTGAGTCACACAGGACGTCCTGGTGGCCAAGTGGCCAAGTGGCTCGCACATCCTGTCTGATCTGTCACCTCAGGTTTTAGGGCTTACTCTCCATTCCAGCAGTCTGGTTCACAGGACAAAGCTGTCTGGTATTGAAAAAACCTCTAAACCCCGGACCATTTGTACCTATTTGTCACCGCAGTAAAGACCAGACTCACCAGACACACGTTGGATATGGCTGACATCTTTGGAAGTGGCAAGAGACAGAGGCATTTCCTCCCAGGTTTAAAGACACTGCCACTCCTCCTTTAACCGCACTGTCAGAAGTGATTCCCTCCACATGTAATTAAAGAGAGAAATTGGTCCAAGCCTTTAGAATTGGGGA
>NW_027281584.1:0-75000 GCF_046629955.1 Centroberyx affinis | reverse complement strand
TAAAGCAAATGGGGAGGAAAAACAAAAGTAGGAGAGGGAGGTAGTGTGTGTGTGTGTGTGTGTGTAGACACATTTACAAAGCATAGTTGGCTTATCCTTATCCTTCTGATGAGTGGGGTTTGTAACAGCATAAGAAAATAAGAATTTAGAAAACAGGAAAATATTTGGTAATACTTTATTCAGATAGTCCAATGTTGATACTCAACTATCAGTTGACGAAAAGTAGATGTTCAACAAAATGGCACTTTGTAACCCAAACCCTAACTGGCCTCATTTTTAAACCCTAACCCTGACCCTAACCCTTTAACCCTAACCCTATTTCTAACATTAACCCCAACCCTAAGATTAACCCTAGCCTAGACATTGAATATCTATTGACTACTTTTTCACACAATAATGAATATCACTTGAAACTAGACTTTTTAGTGACACATTATAGTCACTTGATAGGAAGTTGAGTATCAACATTGAAGAATCAAAATAAAGTGCAACCAGGTATTTGAGGGTGGAAATTTGTTCCCATTCAATTAAATTCAGTTTTCAGTATTCAAGACCTCAGCAACACATACATATGCACCGGTACACAGCATACAGTACATTAAATATTACTGCGCAGTTCAATTCTACAGGGTGTCTCACCAGGAAGCTTGAACCTTATCAAAATTAATCAGACCTGCACACTCCAAATTCATCAGCTCATTCTATATGCTGTTGAATGTCTGCAAAGTGTCAAATGATGGCTGGATAATTGAACAGGAGGGATATTACTATTTCAATAGGAGACATCAGGAAATCAAACCATGTGGCAGGTTGTGTGAGTGAAAGGAGGAGGTGAGGGCGACTGGGTGTGTGTGTGTGTGTGCGTGTGTGTGTGTGTGTTAGTGTACGTGTGGAGTTGATTGTGTATGGGTTCTTTTTTGTGCGTGTATGTGCATACATTTGCATGTCTGTGCATGTAAATGTGTGTGTGCATACATCTGTGTGTGTGTGAGTGAGTGAGTGAGTGAGTGAGTGAGAGAGAGAGAGAGAGAGAGAGAGAGAGAGAATATATAAGAAAGGGAAAGAGGTGGTATGCAAAACATACCAGATTGAGAAGCTGATCAGAGAAGAAATGCAAAATTCATGTTTACATACTTGCAAGAGACCTTATATGTTTTTGTGAGTGTGTGTGTGTGTGTGTGTGTGTGTGTGCCAGTGCTCGTCTTTGATGTCAGAAGAATACAGAGCAGCATTTCCATGTCTCTACACTTCATTCAGCAAGGCACACACACACACACACACACACACACATCCACGGGCCCTTAGTCACATCTACTCCCTCTTGTCAAGTTTCAATGGAAAAAAAATATCCATAATGAACTATGACTAGACTCTCGTGGGCAGGCAGAGTTGTGTTGTGTTTTTTTGTTTGGCTTGGACACGGAGGAAATAATTAAAAGGAGAGCTACCACAGATTCTGAAGTGAGGGGGAAGTGACCCAATCCCCTCCTGAAGAAGAAACAAGTTGCCGCTCCGCTGCACCGCCGAGGCAAAAACAACACAACAATCCTCCCCATTCATGTTCTTGTTGTTTCTGCCTTGTTGTTTTCATGTCCGCATTTCCATATCAGTGTAGCACAGCACCGCGCTACACTGGACTGTCACGCCGACTCACTTCCATTGTTGAGCAGCACAACAGCTCGACCATTAATGCCGTCCACCTGCGACGCCCCCCCAAACCCCCTGACCTCTTTGGAAGTGGACTTGACCTTTTTGACCCCTCCCCAGCGACCTCGCCCCGGTCACATGGTTAGCTAAGCCGTGACCCCTCGCGACCCCGCTGGCCTGGCGGGCGGGCGGGGGGGGGGACAACTGTGGCAGGGAGGTCAGGCAGAGCTACTGCTTTTTTTTTTTTCACTTTTTACACAACCTTAACACTTGGAGCTGCTGGGTGAAGCAAAGCATGCTTAATCAGTCCTGATGTGGATTCATCAGGACGGAAGGTTAAGACCATGTGAGAGCCTGAGTGGGTGTTCAGGAAAAAAACACAAATCTCTAAAAAGGCAGCCTTCAGGCCCAAGCTTTTGTTATTTTATCTCTTTTTTAACTGCATATTTCTCTGTAAATCAGTGTGATGACCCATTTTGTTGAAAACACTTCATGAAAACACTTATTGATGTTATTTTACTTTCTCTTTTAGTAGTTATTATTGTCTTTGGACTTTCATTTATTTTAACTGTAAAGCACTTTGTAACTGTGTTTTGAAAAGTGCTATATATATTATAAATTGTACTTTGCTTCACTTTCCCCTGGATTATTCACATTTTACTGGCCATTTTCAATTGTGTGGCTTTGTTCCAAAATCATAAAACATGCTTGACAGGAACAAGGTCAGCTGTTGTTTGCAGTAATAAGAAAGTAGAAAATTTGATTTCCATCTGACTATCTGTCTGCCTGTCTATTGCACAATATTGACACATTTATTTCAGAAATTGCAATAGCTTTGCTATATTTTATACAATGTTCTATATTTTTCAGTGTATTGGGCTTTCATCCAAAGTAGTATGACTGTAATACAATCACATAATACCTAATATCCTGTCTAATAAATGTTGTGGTCTTGAAAAAGACTTGTCCAGATTTGGACTGGACTCCCTCTGGTATTGGTGTTGACTCGACTGGACCTGGTGCTGGTCCTGATTGGGACTCTACGGTGGTCTTGGCTTCAACCACAGACCATACAGTTTACCCCCCCCCACACACACACACATGCTAACAAACAGGCATATGTTTGCTCTGGAATATATATGTGCTTATGTACACACAAAATGCATGCATTTTAACTAAATTTGTTACTCCAAGAGACGCAAATGCACACACATACTCAGACACACATACTCAGACACACACACACACGCACACACACACACACTTATTACCACAATCAAGGCCTGCCAAAGTTAGAACTCTGCGCTGAGAACTGAACCCAAGCAATCCAGAACAGAGAGTGTTTCAAGAAATGAACCTGACATTTATTGAATCAAATTGAAATAAAAATAGTGAAATAGGAGCCAGCCCTCTCTAACCTTTTCTTGGCCTCTCACAAAGATTTGAGTTGTTAGAGGAGTATTCAGTGTTCCGCAGACATTTCTCCACAGCCACACACACACACACACACACAGACACACACACACACACACACACACACACACACACACTCTCTGATACGGCCCACCACAATGTGCTGCTCTGCACAAATTGTTACATATTACTGCAGTTACTAGGTACAGCAGAAAAGGATTTCACAGAGCACTTAGATAAAATCCTTACTTATTCCCCATAATCCTCCATAGACTGAATGTTAAAGGGTCTTCAGGGTATTTTCCCTCAGGGCAAGTTCACTTTATACCCAGATTAGGCTCAGGCAGGACGTCAGACTACTTTGAATGGAGATTTTTCACCGAAGTGATGAAATGGCCTAGTTTAGTCTGTGTCCAGTTGTGAGACTCCTCTATTCTTTATGGGTTGAAAGACCTTTTTGCTTTGACTTATTAGTTTGACTTGGCATATGCTAAAAACAGCAGGATCCCCAAATGCAGACGAGCCCCAGTGGCACAAAATCAGCGCCGTGGCACTGGTTTCCTTCACAAGAATAAATACAGTGTGATATTGGGGTCAGTGCCACCGGCTACAGCCAAACGTTCAGAAAAACATGACTGTTTTCGTTTCTCTGCGTTCGTTTTCTGAGCTACGTAATTAGCCCTGTCGTCTCTATCACACAGCCGCCGCAGCCGAGCCAACACAAATGTACAACGGCAAATTGAAATTGGGTAAAAAAAGAAATAGCTTGGCTCACAAGCGCATAAAATCCCGCTAGGAGGGGATCCAGTCTGCTTTCTTTGTTCACAGTGTACGCTGCGGAAAAAAAGCGTGGATCGCCCCAAGGGCCTAATTCTCTCGCTGTGTTGTCAGTGGAAAGGACGGGTGGGTGGCACGGGGAATGCCGCACAAATGACATGCTTGTTTACGCTGCTTGGATGCAAATCATAGACCGAGGTCACAAACGTGGAGAGACTCGGAGACAAAGGCGTCTTACACGCAGCCGCGCTCGCTGATGAGATCGGAGGCTTTCGCTCTGAGGTTCGTCTCGCAAACGCACACTCCCGGAGGGGTGCGTTTGATCTGGCCCCTCCTCGCCCCGGTCTGATGTGTGCCGGCCCCCCCCCCCCGCTCCATTATGTCCGCATCTTTCCTGCCTTGCTCTGCATCGTTACAAATTCTGATTCTGAAAAGTTCAAACAAGCGCTCCCCGAGGAGGACGGATGATTCCACAACAGAGAGAGAGAGAGAGAGAGAGAGAGAGAGAGGGAGAGAGAGAGAGAGAGGGCGCCCTGCTGAGATTTCCCCTGCTTTTCTGGAGACGGGTAGAAGAGGGCGGGGAGAGAAGGGGGAGAGGAGGGGAGGGGAGTTGAAGAAAGAAAGAGAGGAGAGAGGAATTTTTGAGTAGTTGATCATCCTCGCATCTTCTCTGCAGCTGTGCAGCGGGACGGGCCAGAGCTCAGAAGTTTTTTTTTTTTAAGTGTCTGTCTGTGTGTGTCGTCCGTCTCTGTAAGTGTCAAACACATGGAGAGAAGTTAGTTTTGGGGGGGAATGTGGATTTAGGACATGGTTGTTAAAGGATGACATGAATGTTGACCATATTCTCACAGCACACACATTGAGCACTGCTCTGATTCTCTCTCGTATTCCCTCTCTCTCTCCCTCTCTCTCTTATATACACACACACAAATACAAACAGAGAGCATGATGCACACTGGCCAAGAATAAATGCAGGAGAGCGCAAACAGTCATAGGAACTGAGGCAGGCAGAAGAGAGAAAAAAAAGGACGCCAGTTTGGTGGAAAGTCCGCCTCACTGTTCCGCCATCGCCACCCTCGTTCTCCACCTCCGCCTGCTAACGCTAAATGAGCCACATCACAAACAGACCCCGGACCTACATGTCAAGTGCATCAATTTCAGTTAAGTGGAAAGATGACGAGAGACAGACAGAGAACGGAGGGAGGGAAAAAGACAGGCAGACAGATGGAGAGGGAGACGGAGAGGGAGAGCAGACGCCCATGTCAAGTCCATCAATTGTAGGATGTGGAGAATTGATGAGGGACAGCCAGGGAGAGGGATTGAAGGTGAGAGAGTGTGGGGGAAATAGACGGAGGACAGGACAGAGGGAGAGACAGAACGAAGGGAGGAAGACGGGGAGAGAGAGAGAGAGAGAGAGAGAGACCAGGCCTCCATGTCAAGAGCGGCAACAGCAGGAAGCGAAAATTTGACGAGAGGCAGACAGAGAGACGGTGGTGGGCAAACGTTGGCGAATTTGTGAGTAGATGGATGTCACTCCACCGATGGCTCAGCGCATATTTCCATGCTTTTAAACTCTGTTATGTCTAAAACTTGAAGAGGAGAGTGAGCGATAGATTGCTTTTCCCCCCACGAAGAAGAGAAGCGCCCCCCCCCTCCCTCCCGTGTCACCGAGACAAATTCCTGTCCGGTAAACGATTAAAGCGTTTCTGATTCAGAAACGACAGCCGGTTGAGTGTTTAATGTGCTTCATCACGCCAACCTGGGAGATATGAAGACATCGAGGGAGGGATAATGAGCACATCAGAGCCGCATTGTCCCCAAAGCACTCCGCTGTCCCTTGGGGGGGGGGGGGGGGGGAATCAAAATACCAACAATGTCTCAATAAAGTGAGACTAAACTGAGTGATTGTGTGTATATGGCATTTAGAGCGATTCTGTCACCGGATCTGACTTTTTTCGTTTACGTCGGACAAGCCGATGTTGGCTGTTTGCAGATGATGGGAGAAGGGGGGGGGGGGGGGGGGGGGTTGGGGGGGTTGGTGTAGAAGAAAGGGGGGAAAGGAAGAGAAAAAAAAGGGAGGGGGGGGTCCCATTCCCCAGGAGAGTCTGGCTAGGCATTAATCTTCTCCCTTTGACAGCTCCCTGAAAGTTTCTTAAGAAGGACCGTTTCCTTGAGCTATTATAATGCTTCAGTCAAGCACAACCCCTCTGCTGAATGTTTAGGGGGACGGGAGGGAGGGAGGGAGGGAGGGAGAGGAAGAGGTAGAGATGTTTTAGCGAGCTCAGGATGGGAAGATAAGGGATCATTTGTGATTTGTCACATGAGGCAAAGAGCGCAAAGGGGTGTAATGAAATGATTGGAAATTATGTGGAATTCACAATAATTATGCCACTTTGAAAAAGGTCTGTGACCGAAACGTTGCAACGAATTGAGATTTGCAAGTAGATGGTGTGTGAGAGCCTCATAATGATGTTGCTCTGTTTTCCCAGCATCCATGACTGAAACTGTCAGGTATGCACATGATATATTTTATTATAGAATTCACAATAATTGGCATAAAAACCTCATATCTATCTGACAGTCAAAACCTTATTTTACTATAATCTAGTAAAATAAGAAATAAGAATCACAGCAAGATAAGAAATCCGTACTGTAAGTATTAGTCTGATTTCTGAGGATTTTACAGTTGCATGCCTTTGAATGTTTTGTCCCTTGGTTGCCAAGACAACACAAGCTTTTTATGTATTCCCTCGCTAAATTTCTCTGGCTGTACATTTACCCCAAAATGAACCTTTCTAAAATCTCCCCAGACCTCTCTCTCCTGTAACAGTCACTTTAAGGCAATATCCAAAACAGCATACTTTCACCTTGGAATCATTTCCAGGATTCGGCATTTCTTCACCTCTCCTGACCTAGAAAAAAATGATAAATATTTCTGTTTTCGTCCAGAACTGATTACTGCAATGTACTACTCCCCAAGTTGTCCCATTTCCACCCTGAGAAAACATCCAACATATTCAAAACTCAGCCGCAGCACAGCCACAACACTCACACAAACCAAAACAAATTCATAAATTCATTAAGCCAATCTTAGTCTCTCGTTAACCGGCTTCCTGTAAATGCACATATTGATTATAAAGTCCTTCTTCCGACTTAAAAAGCATTCTGTGACCTTACTCCATAATATATCACCAATTTACCTGAATAATTCCTATGAGCATGTGTGTACTCTCCAGTCACAGGATGCAGCACTCCTTTCCATCCTCCTAATCTGAAAGAGAGCAGGTTGAGGTAAAGCCTCTTCCTCCCTTTGGAACAAGCCTCCTCCTCATGTCAGGGAATCAGACTGTCTTAGTATTTAAGTTCAAACTGAATAAACTGAAAACCAGTTTGTTTAGCACAGTTTACAAACGATCTTAACTCCCACCTTACCAGCCATTCATTTTCATGTTATTTCCCCACAGTCTATCATTTATTTATTCTCTGCTCCTGGACTGACCTGGTACTGCCCGGTGCTCTCATCTCTCTCTCTCTCTCTCTCTCTCTCTCTCTCTCTCTCTCTCTCTCACACACACACACACACACACACACACACACACACACACACACACACACAACACAGCAAAAAAAGTTCATCTTTACAAGTCATTTAGTCTCATATTTAGCATTCAGATCTTATTTTTCTTAAACCAAGAGAAAAATAATTTCAGTTTTCTTCACTTATTTTAAGAAAATTACCATTAAGGGACTCAATAATAGACTAAATGACTTGGTAAGATGAAGATTTTTTGCAGTGCACACACATACACCTACACACACACACACACACACACACACACACACACAGAGGGCCCATATCTTGTTTTTAGCTTTTATCTGTAATAATGCCCTTTGCTCTGTGCACAGCCCTTTGCGATGACCCTGTTCTGATAAAAGTGTGATATAAACACATTTCACTTATTCGTGTTTAAGAGAACAGAAAAAAATATGTTTCTCTCGGCTTAAATAAGCTCACATCGATTCACAAACACTCGCTCGGCTAATATCCACAGACCTGCGTGCTTCTGCAAACATCACAGTAATACAGGTTTCTCTCTCTCTCTCTTTCCTATGCATGAAGGCTGTCGCACGCCGACACCCGCTAATCTCTAAATCTCCTTATCTCTTCCTCTCTCACTCTCTTCTTCAAACACATGTAGAGTGACATGTACGGTCTATCGTGTGTTCACTGTCGCTTTGCACTGTATGTGAGGTCTTGTCCTTGCACCACACCTGTCATTATGTACTGTGACATGTTACTCAGTAATGCGTTACAGTAATGTGATTACTTTTTTCAGTAATGACTAGTGAAAGGGATTACAATTCCAAATTCAGTAATTACATTAGTTACTAATCCCAGTAACGCTGCTGCATTACTTAAATCTTAATCCCGCTTCAACCTTTTCTTTTCTCTCCTTTGAAATTTTTCATAGTGCTGTTTGTTGTTTTTGTCATATACGTATATCTTAAGGAAATGCGGCAGGTTCACATCAGCTCTTAACTAAAAAAGCAAAACAAAAGATGGAGGGTGAGGGTGAGATGCAGACTTTCAGCAGTTGGAAGTATTCCCATTACTTTGACTTGATCTCAGCCAAGGATGCAAAGAGCATTGTGGTCTGTTGTGAACTTTGTGTGGCAGCAAAACGCTTTCCACAGCGAAAAAGACAACATCCAATTTATCAAAGCATCTGATACACAACACAGCGATGTGAAACTCAGGGGGAAACAAGGAGCCTCTACTGCCAATGAAACGGATAATGTAAAGTAATGTAATAACGTAACTATTTACTGCTCCTGATGAGTAATTAGTAAAGTAATTGAAGAGTAATTGATTACATTTTCTGAGTAACTTGATGCTGATGCTGTTGATATATCTGTGCACTAAAAAGCCACCAAAACATGCCTGATTCCAATTCCCCACCCATCCACCCACACACACACATGCTGGCAGAGCAGTCAGTGTGGGCTGTCACACACTGTCCTTCAGGCATGGAGAGACCTGGCACACTGCCCCCTCCCCCCCCCCTCCTTTCCACCCCCCCTCCATCCCGCACAGTTATACCCAACTTCATACTTCCGCTGGCCCGCGATTTTAAAATTCACCACGGCTCGCAGAGGAGGGTCGGGGCCGCTGACCGGGCCGGGTGTAGCGTCAAAATCAGACGACAAATTAGTTTCCTGACCCCCCTCCAGTTCAAGGACGGCAGTTGCTTTTCCCGGGAAGAGCAGCGACGGTGACGACTTGACGAAGTGGAGAAAGAGGGGCGGAAGGAAAGAGAGAGAGAGAGAGAGAGAGAGAGAATGTAGGAGGAAAGGAGACGGAGGTAGAGAGAGAGGACATATAGAGAAACGGGAGAGTAAAGAGACGGAGATGAGAAGAGAAAGAAGAGACGAAGAAGACAATGAGAGAAAGAGGGGAAGAGGAGTTGGAGTTGGAAGATGGAGAGAGGTTATAAAGAGTGGGCGAGAAAAGGAGTTAAAGTAAGAACCGTGCAGGATAGCAGTCCTATAATTGCTTGGTCTGTGGCTGTGTCTGTGTTCTGCTTGCCAGATGCTCCTAAAAAGCAGACAGGGCATATTGTTGGCATAATCAAGCGAGTGAATGCAGGCAAGTGTGATGAATCACCTTGGAGCAGATGAAAATTAGATGCTGTTGAATTACGATGCAGGGGTAAACTAACACATTCAACCAGTGACAGAATAGGATTTCACATGGTCCTGTATGCCTGTACAGGTAGAAAGCAAAGGTTAGCGGTTCCATTTCCACTCTTGGCCACCCTTGATAAAAATGTATGCACTCATTGTACTTTTAAGCCACTTTGGATAAACACATCTCCCAAATAGCAGATATTACATTTTCTCACATTTCCATAGAAGAACTTGTACTATAACTCAGACAGAGAGACATGGAGAGTTTGGTCAATTTACCTGTTAAGTGATGAGAACAGACACACAAAATCATCCATGTGTCGCTGGTAGATTGTTTGCTTCTGTGCTAAAGTGTTCAAATGGATTAACACTTTAGCTACACTATGTTCAGTGATAGACGACTACCATTATCTCAAAAGTGGGGAAATGCGAACTTGTAGCAGCTCTAAAGCTAAATGGTGAGTCATTTTAAATGGCATGCCGCTATGTCTGGCAGTTTTGAGTAGGAGATTGGTAAAGTTTACACAAAATATGATACAAAATGATGTTTTGAAATAGCGGGGACTACTTTCCTTGTTTACTTGGAAAGTGGAGGCGGTGGGAGACTGTGTGCAGCTAAGAGTAGAGCACTAGATTTTGGAGTCTACGTTCTCATAACTTAACAAATAAGTTGATCAATGGGCCAATCTCCCAAATGCTTCGACTCCTTTAACAGGCAAAATACGCTCTACATTCCTTACATGTAGATTCCCATTCAAATTGGGTATTTTTAGATCATCTGTGAACCTAATCTAAACAACGTTTTTGTGTTTTGGCTGCTATAAGCCAGTAAGAATGGGTAAATGTGTAATGCCGGGAAAGAGGAGATTCTATAGATTTGTTACAAGTTACAAGAAAATTTACTAATAAATGATATTTCTATCTATTGCTGCTTTTCCACCGCATGGTACCAGCTCAACTTGCCTCGCCTCGCCTCGACTCTACTCGCTTTTGGTAGTACCACTTGGTTTTCCACTGCAGATAGTACCCCCTCAATGTGCCCCCCGCCACAACTGGTCGTCATAGCGACGCCGCGACGCCGCATGAAACTGCCGTGATGTCATCTTCAACGCGACACACACAGCAACAATGGAGGATATCGAAGGGATGGTGTTCTTGATTCTCGGTATGTGGCTGTTAGTCACAGTGGTTTTTCGGGTTGTCATTTAATAGTAGTTAATTAAATTAAAATTAAGTTAAGTTAAATTAAGTTAAAAAATTGCAGCTGCTACAGTAGCTTGGCTATTTAAATATGGCGGGTTTGTGCAGGATGTCCCGTGTCGCGCAATAATAACGATTCTCCCTGACCAATCAGTAGTCTGGAGTCACTTTTTGGTATCGTCTCAGCTTGCTTGGAACCTCGATGGAGGTGCTACCAAAAAAATTACCAGGTAATATGGTACCTGGTACCTGGTACTTGCCCAATGGAAAAGCAAAAAAGGCGAGTTGAGTCGAGATGAGCCGGTACCATGCGGTGGAAAAGCGGCTTAAGTTCTAAGTGCAGCAAGAGTTGCTGGAATCTCCTCTTTCCCAGTGTTACCTGTTCATTCCATGCACCTTGTGAATGGGTGTAGTTTTACCAGAATAGCTTTTCAGTGTAACATTGTAATGACAACAGGCATAAAGACAGACTGCCACGCCGGATGGGCCACGCTCATCTATACTCAAATATTGTGTTAGTTCCTTTTTTACTGAGGCAGCAGGTAGGCTGAGTCACATCAACACTAGTGTCATGCTTGTTTGAATCAGCTGCTTCTCGGGGCCACGACTCCCTCATTGACTTCAGATGACTTTATTGGCATTCGTCTCAGTGTGTCTCTCGGCAGGGGGCGGGGGGGATTCCACAAACCTTTTTCTGTGTTCCTTCTGTGTTTTGCGCAGCGGGCCGCCCTGCAGTCAGCATTCAAACCCCGTTACACGCTCACTCATTCAGCCTTTCCCACTTCACTGGCTCCCAATCTCTTCCAGAGCCGGAGAGAGCCCACAAAAGATGTGCACCAGAACATGTCCTGGGAGAGCGGGGCGCTTTTTCAACGGCGGGGAAAGTGTTTCCTTTTTAATTGCCTTTAATTATCTCCAAATTGGGATGGGGGCGAGGGATTGCCGTGTGTACTGTTCCCCTCTCGCCAGGGTCCCCGTCACGTCTCAGAGAGCTGCAAACATATAGCCGCGTGCGCAAACACACATGCACACACACAGCCGCACAGATGGACACACTGATACGGTTTCACACGCTCATAATGTACACACTTTCTCTCACACAAAGATAGATATACACGTTTACACATACATGCATTCAAGGGCTTCTGGTATAAACCAACACACAGCTCAAAGCTTGGGTGAGAGCCAAGTGAAATACAATGTGTGGAGAAGACAAAATTAACTCTGGGTAAACCACGATCAGGTTAGTTTGACCCAGCACACTGACAATGAACTGTAAGTTTGATAGAGCATAAAGTTATTCAGCTGAAAGGAGGGAATGCAGAAAGCTAAGAATACTGCGCCTGGCTTGAAAAGTCCAGCTGGCAATGTCTAATTGTCCTGCTGAAAAAAGCTTACTCAATGAGTCCTTTGACAGCAAATGTGAGCTAGTAAGAAAATAATGAAGTCTTTAGAGTAGAACCGAATTCAAACACAAAACAAGAGGAGCAGCTCAGTAGCCCAAACTGAAACCCAAAAGTAAAACGGCAAACCCCTGATACCTGGGTGCCTGAGGCAAATCGCTCCCTCAAAAGAATAACAGCGAAGACAGATAACCTGTAGGTGATGCGTGACCGGCTGGGAAATTGATATTTAAGTATCAGGCCTCACTCTCCATTTTCCATACCATCATTCAACAAGGGGAAAAAAAAGAAGACAGATTTCAGCCCGAAGATCACAGACAGGTTTTGGCCGTCATGGTGGCGGGGCGGAGGAGGTATCTCCCCTGACCCTGGACTGCTCTCCTCATCCGTCTTCAGCAGGTCATCAAATGGGCAGGGACAGAGGAGGCCAAGGCGATTGGATTCGCCGATTGTGATGGATCCACCCGCGGGTCGCTGGGTGGGTTTTATTTCTGCGGAAGGCGATGGGAACGATGGGAAAGGAAGGCGGGAAAGGAAGGGTTGTGTGGGGGAAGAGATGAAAGATTTTGTGTGTGTGTGTGTGTGTGTGTTCGTGTGTGTAGTCTCTTAAGAAAACAAAGGGAAATAAGTACTATAATTTAATGTGATGAAAAATGAAAAAAAATAAGTGTGTTTCTGTTTTGTGCTGGCCATGACTGACCAGGATCAGGGTTACACACATGGACGAGAACACACACACATACACACACACACACAGAACCTGGCCAAGGTCAAACCTGTAGCCGGGTAACAATCGCAACCCATTAACATCCAGGAAGATCCATTGCCCTGGATATTGGCTTGGACAGTCCCTCTGAAGCCGACTGTCTTTGGGCGTTTCAGGCTTGTCAGTTCCATCCCATGCAGCCTGTACAGCTGACAGACATCTGCACTAAGAATAAGAAAACTGCCTCTGTTACTACCGCTCCCATATCTGCCATTCACTCTTAGACCCTGCCCAGAATAACAATACGACAGCCATATTTTTATGGCTATATATCAACTCATGGACATATTGCCCGTTTAAGCCGATGAGAAAACGCAAAGGAGCGACAAAGCAGTAGTCAAGCGGGTACAAGGAGGGTTAAAGGGGTCATAAGACATGAACATGGTGAAACGGTGCAGACAGGCAGTGTCACGGCCAGCCATGGGGGGGGTTGGGGGGTGGGGGGGGGTTTGACTGCTGTGAGTAATGGCCTCTGTCTGACAGGGCCTTGGGAAATGGAGTCAAAGCGATCGATACGTTATAATGTTAACAACGATCCCTCCTCCCATTGTGCTGCCCGAGACAAATCTATTAAAGATCCATCCCATCGTCAGGCTCTTGGACGCGGCACCCCCCCCCTCCTCCCCTCACACACACACACACACACACACACACACACACACACAGACACGCACATATCCGCTGCCAACAGTAGAGAGAGTGAGAGAAAGAGAGAGAGAGAAAAGGAAAAGAGGGGAAGCAAGAGGGGGTTGAATACCAAAACACAAGGCAATTTTCAAAGCTGCTCTGCGGAATAGCGGTTCGCATTGTGTCAGGAAATGTTCACTCACCATTCAGCGGCGAGTCGGTTTTTTGGCATGCGTTTTTCGGCTATTCGCCGCGGTCGATTTGCAGCTCGATGGAATGCGTCTCGGAGCAAAGTGATCCCCTTGCCGCCGCATTGATTACCCATTAACGGAGGAATATCGACAAACACATCTCGACGTCTCCGAAATCGTGTTTGAAAAGGCACTTAGGCGACACTTCTCACAAACGCACAAGTCTTTAGGAATGATCCCTTTTGAAGATAAAATAATGGGCTTTGTCCAATTGGAATGGCTCGACTCTAAATTCAAGGGACAATAGTTTGAAACATGTCGGGTATTCTGGTGGGTTTTGATGGGAGAATGTGAGCAGCGCCATGAAATGTTGCCATTGTCTCGGAGTGTTTTTAAATGCCCTGGCTTAAACAGTCCAGCATGTCACTAAATCTCCCCAGAGAAAGGCGAGTGGAGAAACATTTGTGGGTTTTTTCTCTCCGGGAGCTTGGCGTGTGTGTGTGTGTGTGTGTGTGTGTGTGGGTGAGTTTGTGACTGTGCACTCGTGCCCTTCAGACCAGGATGAGCAGTGAGCAGCGAGGACGGCAAACGTCAACCATGTCCGATGTGCCACATGTGGAATTTTCATTACAGAGGAAAGTCAAACAGTCACACATGCATGCAACACCATCCGCATGACAAGGATGAATGGGGCAGATATGGTCAGCTGAGGTTGGCCAATATGGAGGTCAAGGTCTCAGCTGCCCCCCAGGACCTCCTGCTTCCACCCGCCACCCACACACACACACACACACACACACACACAAACATTTAGACAAATTCTCCCAGTGAGAAATTGCAAGTATTTTTCCCAAAGACAAACTGTGCAGAGAGGATAGAGGTTGCATTCACAGCGCATGACGTCAGACAACCTGGGTCATCTCCTCTCTAACCCCCCCCCCCCCCCCCTCCCCATTACAGGGCAAGCTCTGACACACACACACACACACACACACACACAAGCATGCACACAAACGCACAAATGTGTCGACACACCGAAGGATACAAATAGGTCTGGACTTCGCCGCGGATCCCCTGCAACCCCAGCAACTGTACATTCTGAGGTTTTACGATCTTGACCTCATATGTAAGTGCCACAGTTTTGCATGGGAGGGATCAGCTTAAGTGAAAGGGCCCCCCCACTCGTCCTTCCTGCCCCGACCCCCCAAGCTGTGGACGCAGATCGGGTTCGTCCCCCCCCCCCCACCCCCACCCCCTCCAGATGTGAGTCAGGGGGCCGGCCTGAGGCTCCAGTAGTGTGTGTGTGTGTGTGTGTGTGTGTAGGGCACACTCCAGTGTCAGGAATGTCGCACTCTCTGGCACTTGACGCCACCGGCCTGTCAATGAGATGGATAGGCGTGCGATGCCGATGTGATGTTAGGGTGGGGGAGGAGGTGCATATGTGTGGATCCTCTTGCCCTCCGTGACGCCCTCACTCCCCTATAACAAGCCCCTCTTTGGTATCCTGCCTCCCAATCCCACCCCCTCACCCCATCGGGACAGTATAGGACCCCCACCCACCCCCCCTTTCCTTCCAATTCAACCTCAGAGATCCCTCACCTCAGAGGTCTTTATTAACGGTTTTATTTTAGGCCGTGCGTCCAGACATTGCTGTTCGTGTCAGAGTTAGCACCGGTGGCGAACCCCCCTCCCCCCGCCCCCGCCCATTCCCCGACGGTCAGACATTGGATTGGGTTCAGATCAAAAGAGGCCCGAGTATTAACGCTGGCACGGATGCGTACAGTTAAGACACCCGTTCTGTTTACAACGTAATTCCTACATCTGTTTTCCTTATTGATTCCCCTGCTCAAATTTTAATGAGGCCAAAAGTAGAGACGAGATTGTGTTTCTCGTTCTGAGTGGCCAGCTTATCAGATTTTCCCTTCACACTGACGCTGTCAAACACCGAGCCCCAGGTTTGAGTGTTAAACAGGCAATAAGTCAATACAAAGAACCAACGTGGCAACACTTCGAAACCTTTCATCCCCCGTCCGCCGCTTGAATATTTAATACGTCGGTGTCTGGTGTTACGGCTCTCAAGATGGCCGCTGAGGACCTGTCATTACTCGGTACGTGCCAAGTCCTACCTAATGCAGGATTGGGTTCACACGTCGGCAGGTGTTAATTTATGTTCAAGGCACCGGGTCGCGGTCAAATTCCAATCAATAAAGTTTTCCCAGGGGGGGGGTTGGAGGACTGACCTGTCCCAGGAATCGATGTCCTTATCCATAACTAGTTAAGAGGGTTTTGCAGAGTGTCCTTACATAGCACGGTTTCATCCTGTGCATTAAAAGAAATCTGATCTAATCTAATTGTCTATTTACTTGCTGGAAATGTGGGAGATATCCAAATTTGAGACTTCTCAAAGGATAACATTTTAAGCAGCGTGACATCTTAATGGGCGTAATATCTTATTTGGCGTAATATCTTAAGCCGTGCCTGATATTGAGTTTTCCTCCTCATTTTAACCATTCTCGTAGCGTGTCAGTGGGCATTAACGGGGCGGGTGTGTGTGCTGCGGTCTCTAGTTTTGCTATGGAAGAATTGCTAAGGCTTTTGGCTCATCATTTTTTCCATAAAACAAATTATTCTGAGGACTTCAAGAGTGCATTCCTCCCCGCAGCGAGACGAAAACCCTCCCCGCGCCGGGGAGACGAGACATGCCACAAAGTCTTCTTCACACACGTGCGTGTGCGCACACACGTCCGCTCCACACATGCAGGCAAGGAGATATTCAGACAGACACATGCACTCATAGACAGACATGTGCACAGAGAGACAACAACACACACAAACAGGCACTCACACACTCACATAGCCTCCCAGTAGACATGACCTAACCCTAACCCTGTTGCATTGCTCCCACATAGCACAGCAAGCCTAATAACTGGATATACTGTATGAATTAATGTTTATGTGTTGCTGGGGTCTCAAAGTTCCTATAGGGTTGGGTGTCAAAACTGAACTGATAGTTAGGGAAGCATAGCAAAACATGCAACCCTCTCAGTGCACACACACACACACACACACACACACACACACACACACACACACACACACACACACAGACATACACGATCACTCCAACAGGAAGAAATTCATCCGCTCAGACAAATTCACTCCTAGACAGACAAATGCGCACACACAGTACACATCCCTATACATACACACATTCTCAAGGGATTCACTTTCTCCCAGGGTGAATCTGCTGAGTGAGACACACATATATCAACATATGCTCTCTGGGTGTCACAGCCAGAGGCCGCCAGACAGTTTTGGCATATTTCTGAGGGACATGGCATGCCAAGTAAATGCTGAAAAATGTGGTTATGGAGAACCCTAACTAGACAGTTGCGGCTGTCTAACAGACTGTTGCACTTCGCTACACACGCAGGCAGAAGTTTCCTCTTCACACTGGAGAGGTATAACTGATGCTGGATTCAATGTAAAGGCTTAACAGTTTATCAGCCGCTGATAAGCTTTGTTTGGTTTGTGTCTGTTTCTCCAGAGTGTGTGTCAGGACAGGTGGACACTGTGCTAGGAATAGCGCTGATACGTGAAACACTACCATGTTTCTTATGCAAGCACACACACACACGCACACGCATGAAGACACGCACGTAAGCACACACTCGCACACACACACACACACACAGGTCTGGGTCTTCAAAACGCATCTTTGCACCCCGGGTAAACAAGACCACATGCATCCGGGCAGATACTGTTACACGCGTATCGAAATTAAATTAGCCCACGCTATCTCGTTTCTCCTGAGAGCAGCAGGGCCCATCTGCAAACATCAGACAGCCTCTCCACAAAAGACCTGCGGCTTCTGATTGTTTAAAACCAGCCCCCGCCTCCCAAACCCCAACTCAATAAGCACTCCTGTGTTTATACAGAGCGCATTTTCATTAACTGTAGCAAATTACATTTTAATCCATAAAGCCCATTTCATTGATGAAATTGTTTGACTGCTCTGAGATTTGCATTGAGTTATTGCCATGCACAAGGCAAGGAGACAAAAGTGAGGGATGATGAAAGCTGTTTTTTTCGCTGTTTGTTGCTTTATTTTTTTTGCTTTTCTCTCTCTCTCCTGTCTCTCTCTCTCCTGTCATGCTGATGGAAATTAGCAGAGATACAGGAATCTGAATGATGGCTCAGAGCTGCTGAAATTCTCGGCAGAGTTGATTCCATCCAACCTTTTTCCCTGTTTAATCTCTCATCTTTGACAGGCTGAAAGATTGAGATCCCCCTGCTGAATTGGACTGCATTTTGTACCGATACAAAAATACATTGTCTATGCACATATCTTGTGGAAGAATAACAATTAAGTTACAACAGCTAGCTCAAGTGGTTATACAGTATCTAACCCGTTTTACACAATCCTCTCTTTGTTTTACTTGCAAATAATAGATAACACTCTGGTGTACTTTCATTGGTCAGGTTCCTATTAAGCCAAACCACTGCTGCTTTATAAAACTGCTTTACTCTCTAGAGTGGTTTCTCCTCCAGTAGTCTCTACTTTGATCTCTCTGCTGTTTCAATGCCTTAATTGCCCCTTAATTTGTGTGACCAGCAGACCCTGATGTTGGGGGACGATAAGGAGGCAAGGCTCAGTTGGGTAAAGACAGTGGCCCACTATGTAACATACTCAGTATGCTCTGTTGCCCCACACAGCTCTCCAGTGGCCCCCTGACGCCTACACAGGCAGCAGAGCCTTAGCCTGGGGGCCCGGTAGTAAAAGCCCCCAGTGGAGAAGCCCTAGCACTGGGGCTGGGACCAAAGGTTTCTGGGCCCTTAATTAGCAATCTAGGTCGGGTAGCTGAAACTTGGAGCAGATCTCTAGACCAGAAATCCTCTCCCTCTGGTGTGTTCTGCTTGGAGTACTTATAATGAAGGAGCACTCTCTCTGGAGTCAGAAAACCAATACCAACCTTAATTCTACAGTCAGGCAGAGCTCTGACTCTGCTAATAAACATGTGCACCGCAGAGAAATACACATCTGTATAATAACATGCTCAGAGGTATTGATACTAGCAATGTGTGGTGACACGTAAGAGGGTCTGGCATATTGTGGCAAACAAATGCCGCATGCTAATGCGTGCCGTCACTCACTTTGCATGTAAACAATGGATGTATTGTCGGGACACATCTGTTTGCAAACTGGTAATGCAGCTGCACAAAAGCAAAACTGCGCATGAAATTTATAGTTATGTTTACATTCAGCTATGCTATCAATAATGACCAGTGATTTATGAAATCTTGTCCATGCCATTCAGACTTGTGTTGAAATGGTGTGAGGGTGGCGGTAGAAGTGAGCTTTTGACTGGGAGGTTTGCATAAAGGTAGCCAGTCTGAATCCCCTGACAGGTTGTTTGTGGAAAGTGAATGAGGAACGCTCTCCCCTCCCTCAGCAACGACTGTCAATGTGTCCTTGAGCAAAGCACTCAGCCCCAATTGCTCCAGTGGAGCTGCTCAGCGGCAAACAGCACCAGGCTGCAGCAGCTCTGAGCTCCCTGGTGTGAATATTTGTAGTTGTATGAATATGAAGTAGGGCATTCCTGGAAAAAAACACATGGGTCCTAAGCAAACCTTCCTAGGATAAATAAAGGTTACAAATATAAATAAAGGTGTTGGCATAGCATATAAATCTGAAAGTAACATCAAAAGTTTAGTCATTGAGGTGTGTGTGGCTTTGCACATGCCATTATGTTGTATACATCTACCTTGAAAAATGACACCAGGAACCTTTTGTAGTGTCTAGCAGCCAAGAATATCACACAGGATTATTTATTAATTCACATTTTCATTACATATTTATTAACACAGGATCCATGCCTGAGACTTTATTATTCTCTAACTGTCAAAAATACTTATGATTAGGAGTAGCCGAGATGGATGTTACTCTTGCCTGCAGCAAGGTTTTACAGCAAACTAAAACTAAGACTAAAACTAGGTGTGGAAAACTGTTTTAGTGAACTGACATAAAAATAAAAACTGAAGCGTGTGGAAGAAAAACCCTAATACCTAACTGAAATTGTAATCTCTGCCTCCAAACCTTATAAAATATAATACAAAAATATGTGTGTATATATCTTTTTTTTTTTTTTTCAGTTGCAGTATTTGTCAAACCTAAAATGAGAACTGAGAACCTTCTAAGTGAATAGGACCTACACCATCTATCAGCACATTCACACTTACTGTATTTACTAAATGTGTCAAAATGTGAATTTTCTACTTTTTACATTTTTAAATGTTATGTAGCTATATTTGACAATTTTACTTGGCCCTAATCATTGAAATAATAAAAAAATAACTTGGAACTAAAACATGAACCTATGTGAGACAATATAAGAAGAAAAATAAATAAATAAATAAATAATACCTAATTAGTTTAAAAAATACAGATTGAATTTGAAAACAAAGATGACAACCAGAACTGATGCTAATTGCAAAACTATTACAGCTCACACCTGAAGGAATTTCTATTTCTCTACATTCTTCTGTCGTTAATGATCTCTAATTGTCTGTGACATTGAGATAGAGGTATTAAACATTGCACAGCAATCCCATAATCCCTTTCTTCTAAGAGAGTGAGAGGTCAGCATCATTTAACAAAGAGAGGTCTTAATACAAAATGTCAAATCACTCCTACATTCTCTTTTGCACTGAATACAGCTGTAAAACAGCTCTCACGCTCCTTTTGTCGACAACTTTTCAATGGAGCCTGTTACCGCTCCGTCCACTGAAGCAAGGACAAAACTGTAGAAGTGAAAACCATGTTGCGAGATGCTGACAGTCACTGTTGAGAGATCATGCCATTAAAGTGGAAAATAATATGCCTTCTGGTCCAAAAATCGAAATAGAAACTGACAGGTAATGGGATATGGTAGAGAGGTATTTCAAGGTTGGAAACTATTCAACATGATGTCGGAGGAGAATTCAAGACTGTAGATGTAGCAAAATTCACTATATTTTTCTCTTAGTTTGAGGTTGACGAGTAAGAGGAAAAGATGTGAAAAGATGTGAACTGCTGACATGAAATTGTTGGATTGTTCCCTAGTCGGGCATGCATTTTTGAGGCTGACCTTGTATTGGCCCCCAAGGCACGATCTTGAGGACTGAGGGCTGAGAAGCAAAGAGACAAGGTTGAGAGGATAGAGTTCAGTTGTGTGCTAAGAAGCCGTATTATTTTTTTGTCCTTGTTATTTCGGACAATGGCGCTAGAGGGGTCACGACAGAGCGACTTGGCGGTGCCGCAGTAGGTGGAAAGTTGTCCTCTTGCCACGGCACGGTTCGGTCCCCCGGCTCGCCAAGCCCTGAGCCGAATCCGAGCTGGAGAAAAGCCCTTATTAATAGCTGTTTACGAGTGGCTGAGTCACCTTAATAAATGCTCACGTCTGGCTAACGGCGAGGGACAGCCCGACGAGCGAGAAATATCCACCGGCACCTGTTTGTCTTGGACCGCGGCCTGATCTCCAGCGTCCCGGACCAGGTGAAGCCCGAGAAACAGAAAGGTCTAATTCCCCTCAGCGATCTGCGACTCGGGCCAAAATCAACTCCCCTGCTCCTCCCTGTCCTCGGGCCTTCCCCTGGCCCCCGTCAGGCCCCTGTGACCCGCACGAAACCGGGGCAGCGCGGCGGAGAGAGAGAGAGGCCACCCCAGCTGTTCTCGACATGAGGAGATGTTGCCGCGTGATTAGGGAAACAGAGCGGGACACACAACTGGTGCTCATTCAGAGCATAGCGGCGCCATTTGACTAAGAGGCATTTAGTCATACTTTGCCTAAAAAAAATGTAATAATATAAACAAAGCTCTCTGGTCTGAATTCGGCTCTGGAATGGCTTCATCTGCAATTTCCCTGCATAATGTTAGTGAAGCTGTTCATATACAAGCCTACACACACACACACACACACACACACACATATTTATGCACTGCTAAAGGTTCTGTGTGGGTTGCCTGCTCACTCTTCACACGCCGTAAACGTCCTGGCTGAATATGAATGATGCTTTTAATTCAATTGTCCTTGGTGCGCGTTGAGCGGGGGGGGGACAGATATCATCACCTGCGGGTTAGCGGCTGGATTCGCAATAAAAAGTAACTTTGCATGTGCAACGTTTACACAGAGTGAAGAGCTTTTACGATCCTCCCCCCCCGCCCCCGCGGCATCGCCAACCCCCTCGGCGTCTTCTTGACCCTCCGACCTCCCGCCCCCCTCCTCTCGCCGTCATCTGCTCGCCGGCCTATAAAACGCCACCGACCGATCCGCCGCGTCTTGTTTACCATCTCCGCTCTGAACGCGAGATGCCACAGCTGTTGTCTCCCTCTCCCTCAATAAATGCCTTTTAATACTACATCATTAACTTTGATTGGGGTTATGCTTATTATTCCTGAACACTCGTGTGGGGGGACTATTTATTTTTATCTCCGCTGTAATGTCGTCAGCCACAGATGACTTAACGACGCATCAAACCGGGCGGGATCCATTCCCATCCCACGCTCTGCTTCCGTCTCCCACCTCCGCTCCACCCCGGCCACTTGGATCAGATACACCTCATACATCTCGATGCCAAGGTCCATTATTCTGACGCAGAAATGCAGGTACTTAAATGTAACTGGGCTATAGAGTGGCGTATAATATCTACTCGCATAGCTGCAAAGTGGCAGTATTGGTGTGGAGAAGGGGCGAGGGGAGCAGGGGGAAGGCGAAGGCTCTCATATGGTTCTCGGTGTGTCTAACCGAGGCAATTACATTCAATCTAGCGCAGGCCGTTTCCCCTTTGCCGGTGCCTGTGAATGGGCAGCAGTTCTCCCGCAACCCATTCCACCTTAATTAATGGGGAACATTTGCAGCACTTGGATCGCTTTGTTATGAGTGAGAGAGAAGGAACGGGAGAGCGAGCCGATGCCCTGCAAAGGAGTGTTGTGGTTATAAAATAATCCACGTCGAGCGCAGCTGTCCTTCCCGTAACGAAGCCTTTATTAGATCACTTTATGGACAAATTGACTGCACGTGTCCCGACACTCAAACCGTTCTGTGTGCCATCATACTCGTGTGATGATTGTCTACGGAGCCGGCGCTGAGCAGAACGGCAGAGCAACATAAACACGTCAACATCGGCTGCTTGTGCCTTGGGCCGCGCTTGAATTAGAAGCAGAAAACCTCCTCAGCATGCCTCATGCGAACCCTTGATCAATACCACAGAGAAATCCAATCACGTGTCGTATTTTGCTCAAAGTCAACCTAGGTCACGGAAGACACTGTCGATATTATTGTCATTTTCGTGAGGTGGAGAGGTTTGGATATTGAATTCAAATATTGAACCGCGTATCCAGGAGGGTAGATCATGCTGTTTTTAAGTTATTCAAGATCCAAATCGGAATCGGAGGTCTGATTCACCTGAAACGACCACTTGAAAAGGAAGGAAGGACACCGGGATCCTCTATCTGAGACTCATTACGAGTTCTAATGACTTTACACTGGAAACAATTGCCCTTCGTTTCTCTTGTGGCAGTTCCAGCGCGGCTTTTTAATAGGCAGGATATCAGAGATTATCCAAGGGTATGTTTTTAATAAGACAGGAAAAGCAGTAAGAGGAGCTCGCCGGTTCGTGTCTCGTTCCTCTTCCCCACCACTGCCTTTAGACAAGCGTACGCTCTGTAGTCCTGGGGATGATCTCTCTCTCTTCTTCCCTCTCTCTCTCTCTCCCTCCCTCTCTGTCTCTCATGGGACCAAAATAGAGGACCCATCCTTAGCTAGATAACAACATATTCATCTCCTTAATGACCTGGACTGGTGAAAGAAGGACGGCCCGGCTTCCAAGAAGAGCCTCGCCTCGATTTCTACATGGCACAAAGCAATGTTCCAGTTCAGCGTTGCATTGGAACATCTGTTTTACTGACCATGAGAATGAGCCATAACTTCATTTTGCCATTCAAAACATTCACTTATTTACATTTGGACCTTTTTCGACGGTTCTACAAAGTTGTTGGTGTTTCATGAAAAATCCTCCACGATGTGATATTCTGTTTTTTTCTTCCCCCCAACTTTGTTCTATTGTTTCATTTATATTAGATAAAAAATGACTTGGGAGCGTGGGAGGAGGCAGACCACACGAAATAAATCCCCCCTGCCTGGTTCCTGTTCCGCATTGGGAAAGCAATTGCAAACATCTAATGTAAACAGATAGGGCCGATGGTAATTGAATCGAGCTGAACTGACATAGACCGTGACAGGACGTGTTTCCTCGCTGTGGCTCTGGGCCCGATGTTCCCTCTCCCGTTTCCTCCTGCATCTCTGGCACATCAGGACAGGAGTGCTGCATTGTGTAGGGGAATAAAGACTGTGTGTGTTTTATATGAAGCGATGGCGAGGCAGGAGAGGGGCAAGCACAGTAGGAAGCCATTGTATTTCGTTGAAGGCAGTATGAGGTATTAGTGTTCAATTGTCTGTCCGCAGAAAGATAAAGTGAGTGAGCGTTGGAGAGATGTGGCGAGATTAAAGGAAAGGCAGAGAGAGAGAGAGAGAGATGGGCAAGGAGAGTGGGAGAGAAATGAAGAGAGAGACAGCTAGGGGGGAATGAGAGTTTACATTCACACTGTAGCTAGAAATGGCCCAATTCAGATTTTTTTCCCCCTCACATGTGACGTTCTCTAATCAGTGCAAACAACAAAACACTGTATGGAGTCACATTCTGCTATGGATATATGATATAAAATTGGATCCCGAAGCAAGCATGCAACCTACCTGCGTCTTGTATCTGAACACTCAAATCTGTCAGTGTTGCCATGACAATGAGTAAATTTTACAGCATTCACCTGAAAAAATGTGTGAGCTTGGAATTAAAAGGTTATGTGGGCATCTGAGTGGAGTGCAGTTCTGAGATACTGAGCATCAAAGGTTTGACATACCAGCTGGCAAAACTGTTATGTGCTTTCTATCTTTCAAAATACTTGACTCCAAAAGATTCTGAAAAAGCAATAATACACAGCATAAAGTAACTTTCAAAGATGATGAATACATTTTGTTGGAGCCATAATGAACTATGAGCTATGGTTATGGTTAAAACTTGGGAAAAAGGGAGTTAAATGTATGAAAGTAATGAAAGTAAAATGATTTATACAAAACGGTATACAAACATGCTATGATAAATATGGTATGGTTAAATATGAATGTTGAATGATTTTGTATGCTTATGCCTTACTCCCCCTTGGGTCAGCTCTGCTACTGCATGTATGTTGTTTATTTAATTAAAGGGTTTAATGACACCTGGGTGAAGGACACCTGGTGACACGGGGGACCGGAACAGTTTTTCGACCGCAAATTATAGAAAGTATACCACTGAATTAGTGATTACGTTTTGTTATTTTGAAAGTCAGTTGAAGAATATTTTCGTTAAAATCTTTTGTTAATAAAATACCTTTGTTGACTTTGGATCCGCGGTTATCGTTTGGATTGCGTGTCGTCAACCTCGCTCAGTGGATTACTGTATGTGGGAATTGTTGAAGCCACTACATATTTGGATAAAAAAGTTTGATAGAACCTTCTAATTCCATTTTGGTGCCCACAGCAGCTTGGCTGAGTCAGAGTTAGCATGGAGAAAAAGGAGACACAACAGTGGTTCAGAAAGTGAAATGACTGACTTAATACCCGAAATGGGTTTGAAACATGCGGGAGTGGCACAAGAAAAAAAAAAAAAAAAAATCAGATATGAGCAGAAATTTGGAATTGAGCATGAGTGCGAACATAGCCATATAGACTAATAGAGAGAACGCTGAATGGGGGAGGAAGAGTGTGTGAGAGTTAGAGAGATGGGAGAAAAAGGAGAAATAGAGACAGATGGGGGAGGAGTGAGGGAGTTAGAGAGAGACCGAAGAGAGAAGGGGAGAGAGAGATGCGGAGGGAGAGTGTGTGAATGTTAGAGAGAGAGAGAGAGAGAGAGAGAGAGAGAGAGAGAGAGAGGGAGACTTGGGGAAAGGAGGGGGGAAAATTGAGAGGCTGCGTAGCACTTTCCTCTGCAAGCTGACAGGGCTTGACGCTCAACTAACAGGGCTGTTTTGACAGGTGTCAGATGGTCCATATTACTATTTCACCGCTGGGCCCTTGGGACCCTGCATCACGGGCCACAACAGGACTGGCCGAGCTGGAAAAAAAATAAAGAAAAGTGGCATGGCAGGAGAGTAAAAAACACTACACTTGACTTCCTCCCTTCGCAGTCCGCTGGCTCTGCACTCTCCCACAGCCTGGGCATCTGCTGCATGTTAGCTATAGCCTAACTGTGCGTGTCTGTGTATGCGCTTGTCTCTCTCTCTCTCTCTCTCTCTCTCTCTGTGTACTGCAATAAATGTGCATTTAGAGTACAGGTGTGTGTGTGTGTGTGTGTGAATGTGTCAGTCAAACAGCAAGCACACCGTTCATTTTTCATGGGCGCTTGAGGAAGGTTCACGGTGACGCAGCCAGACGACGAAAAATCGAATCCATTTTCAGCTAATGACAATTTATCAATATCATATTCCTTGCCAGGCATGCACTATAGGCTGATGAACAAACATGAGGACTATCAGTTACTGTAGGCAGGGGGCAGAAATCACATCGTCCCTGCGAGAGGTTAAGTTGTAACACCAAAGGGTTTCTTTAATGCGGTTAGAAGCATCTCCACGGGCAATAAAACATATCGATCGTGCGCTTTTCATGCCAAAATCCATTATCTGTGCATCAACTGCCGCGGAAAAAAATTTGAGAACTCAACGAAAGGTTGTCAGATTTGATTATCCTCTGTGACTTTGTGTATCCAGTGATTTACATCAAAGCTCGATTTCGAGACTGAGAATATTTTTTTTTTTTCACGTCAGGGAGGTTTTCTATCGCTAAAGCACACAGCATCCCCCCCCCCCACCTAAAATGTGGGGGTGTAAATTAGGTTTGGTTTGTTTGGAGTTTTGCTGCCTCTGTGACTCCCTCACTGATCTTGCCCTTCCTGAGTTAGCATTCCCCACCACTGCTGCCTAGACAAATAGCAATATTTCACAAACCCTTTGAACGTGTTTGAAAACCACTTGAGTCATTTGACAACTCCCAAATGCACGCAGCCATAATTTGCAACAAGTTTGTAATTGTCCCTCGTTAAGCGTTTCAGGGGGGGGAACAGTGCGGCTGCGGTGCACAGAGCAGAAGTGTTGCACGGACTCGGGGCATGTTTTATAGTTACCGCATGAAATGAGAGAGTCCCCACTCGCCTGGTGCACTGGGACTCTGAGGGTGGATCTGATGCTGCCTCGCGCCTTTGAACAAAGGCCCCGGCGTGACCAAAGGAATGGTATGGTTGGGGATGTCAATTTAAGAACAAATGCATAAGAAAAGTAGTCTGCATGGGATTAGCTGGTGGTTTGAGTGAAATCACCACAGCACTTTGTTAAGTGAACAGGACACTGGAAAAGAAGAGGTCCTAGATCAGAGAGATTGAGAGCTTTTAATGCTGCAGTGATTCTTCTTGAGATAATTATAGACTAAACCCACAAATCTTATCATTTACATTTTAGGCATTTAATTTACACTCTTATGCAAATGATTGGCACACATTGACTGTTGAGGGCTTTGAATCTGTGATCTTGCAGTTATGTAAAGTCACCTGCTTACAACAAGTGTGTGAACTGTCCCACACCATGCTTGACCAATGCAAGACCCTTAAAATGATAAAATACCACAAAATTGGTGTTTTGCAAATATTTCTTAGCGATGGGTGGTGTTTACTTAATTTACATTTCAGATAGTGTCAGGTATCAATCACAGAAATACTTTCCTCTGATTTGTTGGGTACTCCAAGAAGGTTAAAACAAATGCAAAGAATTATTTGCAGATAAAACTGTAAGGCTTGTGTGGAAAAACAGTAAAGTCTGGTTGTTTAATGCTTTGTTCCCCTCAGACGGACGGTGGAATATGTGTCCACTTCCTCCGCCTTGCCTCTATCAACACCAACTGTTCCAAATTTAGGAAAAAAAACGTGACCTGCGCTGTACTCCGACCTCTGACCCCGTACACCACAGGGAGCCGGGACCACACATACATTGTGCATATATGTCAAATCCCATAAATATGCAATGATCTGTGAGATTAAATTAAGTAATCTGATCACTCTGTAAAGCAGTTTACAGGATTATGTTACCAATGAAATGCCCTCCAATCTGCGTGACGTCATATTGCCCGTCCTTTGTTTTTCTTTGTCTCCTTCTCCACCTCTGTGCCCGATCCCTCCCTCTCTGCAGGTATTACCTCACACTGATCTCTGATAACAAGATCACAAGGGCACGGCTTGGCCCCGTTTGTCAATCAACAAAATTGAGGGTGGAGTTAGACATTTTCTAAGCCTCCATTGCCCCCTCACCCCTCTTTTTTCCCCCCGTCCCACCAGACTTTTAACCTCCGCGCTGCAGTCGTATTACAGAGGAACACTGTATACGGTGTCATGTTCTGATATAATGGGTAACTATGGCTCGCTTGTGTTTTGTCTCTTCGCCCTGCCGCAAGGACGCAATTTATATCGCCCCCCAGAGCCGAGGCGGTCCGAATCAGCTGAAAAAAAAAAAGGCAGAAAAGGACAATAAAATGCTGCTGAACTTTGCCTGTCCCTTCTCACCGTCTCTCAATCCGGTACAAGCGCTCTTTTCACAAAGGGTCTGATTCAACGCCCCCCGAGTATGTTAAAACAGGAGGCCTTTTTCAGGGTTTTACGAGGTGTCCTGTTTTTCCAACGTACCTCCAGTGATTTAGGTGATATGCCTGAAATAAATGGTTCTGAAGGGTAAGAGGCAACTCGAGTTTTACTGTGCCCTCACTTGAATGAAAATAAAAAAAATAAAGTGAAATGGACGAATGGCAGACTTGGAAATACGCACACACGGGAGAAACCTTTACTGTAGGGGACCGGCGACCAGCGTCTCTATTTTTGGTGCTTTTTTTTTTTCTCGACGTCTCGCGCTACACTTTGACATTACGCTTGCATGACTTTTCCAATTACGTCCATCTCGGATAGAAAGTCACGCTTCCGTATACCGAGGATCTCATCTCCGCCGAAATGTGGAAAAGGGATAAGGAGCCCCGCAGCATGCGAGGGACCGGAGGAGGTGAGAATTTATGGGAGGCAGGGTGAGCCGGTTCTGCGAGCGCTCCGGCGGTCTCGCAGCACCTCGCCCTTCCAAGTTAAATACTCTGGTCGAGTTTCCTGAGTGCTCAGATCCCGTCTGTGGTCCAATCACGTCAGCTGAAAACGCACACAAAGAGACTATTTATGCCCACTCAGAAATAGCATTTTCTCCCTCGCTGTCTTCGTTCTTTCATCCTGTCAGAGATACGTACGCCTCATTTTTACCAAGTTTGCTACAGTGTTCTGTGCAGTTTTGAAAATATCAAACTTTTCTTCTTATTGTCATCCTTACAGCATAGAAATATCCACAGATTTTGATAAATTGGACTGATTTCCACTGTTATTTCCACTATTATAACTTTAAAAAAAACAACTAAAATGGCACAAGTGGGAACAATGAGTGGCATTTGTCTTTCTTGCCATTGTAATGACACTTTATAGCCCTATAATCACAAGCTGAAAGTCTCTTCTTTTGCCTCATATTCATGTTTTCGTGTCAAATCTGTATTACATTGATGATTCAGTGGTGAAAAGGATTTACTTAAACTCTCTGTCCAAATATTTAACTTTAATCAACTGTACAGTACATTCAGATTAATGGATTATTTGTTTGTTTGTTTGTTAGCGTTCTTACTCAGTTTTCTATTTATTCATCAATTCATTAATTTATTCATTTACTCTGTTTAACTCAACATTTTACATCCTCCGGGCATCTTGGGTGGATGACATGAAAGAGAGTAGAATTACTAATCTGGCAGGCATTATGTACACCGAACCCCATATATCTCCGTATAGAGAGACTGGCTTTGCTCAGCGGACATTTTATGCTCTGTATATGTTTTACGTTGTTGTCTTTTACAAATTAGACCTGTAGCACGGGTGATTTGTTGCAGGAGCTCACACCAGCAGCTGGATGAATTAAATAGGTTCCCTGGCGCTCTTCCAGCCCTTTTTTACAGGGCTCTTTTGTCATTCCAAGTGTACGGTTTACAGTGTTTAATGATGCTCTGTATTTTTACTGAATCCTCATTTCCCTTTGCAGGCTAATGAGAGTGATGGAGACTCAGGCTGAAGCCAGAGGAGGTGATAAAAGGAGTTTGTGGCTGTGTTACACATGTTGTAAAAGAAGAAGAAGACGACGAAGTAGAATATGCAGAAAAGAGCAGTTGTGTTTGTGTGTGTGTGTGTGTGTTGTAGGAGTAGACTGATATATTGGGCTCATACTGGCCTTTCAATAAAAATTGATATTGGCCAGTTAATGTTGCCCACCGTCGATAAGATGGAGGTGAAGATATGAGTTTACTCAACAGCTTCAGGGGTCGAAGTCTGTAAAACCTGCAGTGAAACCTGCCTCACTGCCTTGAGGAGCCGCTAACCCACCTAGGAATTTCATTAGCATAGGTTTTAATGGAGGGTTTTAGTGTCCCATGGTGGTCGAGATGTTGTTTCAGAGGCTTTTCCATCTTCCAAAGAATAAAATTATGGGGGAAACACTGAATCCTTGTTATATTTGGGATTTTTTTGGCAATAAAATGGTGAAAATCATAAATAACACTGACACAAAATATCGGCTATCGGCAGCTTCGATCCACAAAATGTCGGTATCAGTATCAGCCTTCAAAACCGCATGTGTGTTGTTGAAGCCAGTGTGTTGTATTGTCCAAGCATTACAACAAAGCCCATGAGCTGCGTGTGTTTATGAAGGTCTATCCGTCACGCGATAGCTGCCCCACAAACCTCAAACATTTCACTCGGACGGGTTAGGAACCAGATCTTTTTAAGGAGTTTTTAAGCTTTCAGGAGCTGTCAGTTCCAGTTTAGGTTCTCCGGACTTTCGGCCGTATTGATAGTCTGTATCCGAATGTCCAGATTGAGACGAGTCACTGGGTTATTGACTGAAGGACAGCGGGGAGCTTTGTAACCGACTGAAGTAAATCCAAAAGCACACACGAGTGATAATGAGGACTGGCTCACTGTTTACCGTGACTTCATCGGGTGCTGTCATCATGTGGTCGCAGAATGCAGCCTGGCCCAGATGCTTGTCTAGAAACTCTCAACACACACACACACACACATACACACACACGCTCACATATCCACACATAGGCAGAAACATCTACACACACTGTGTTCCAGTTCACTACACTCACTGAAAGTCCCAAACCGACATGAAAGGGACAGACATGAAAAATGAGCTGTTTTCCACAAAAAATTAGCTGACGGCCTTTGGCTCCATAAGCTTTGTTTTAATTTCCTGAACATGTAATAGGCCGTGCATGGAATTAAACAACCATATGGGCGAAGTCTCTCCTTCAAATCAAATAGACGCCAGTAAATGGCCCCAAACACCTCAATAAATAACGTCAATATGGCCACATAACTCCTTGCCGCTGCGTTTACGATCAATTCAATTTCAATAATTGAGTTTACCGCCGTAAAACAACTCCGCCAGCGAAGCCGACTGTATTTTCTTGTCATCTAGCTCATATTAATAAGGCTATTAGCTTAGTCCCGGTATCTGATCAGAGAGCTAGACCACGGCTAAAGTCGCTCAAGGTGATTGAAGCGAATTGTGAGGGACAGGGCAAATTGTTTGGGCTGCTGAGGGTATCGTGGGAACGCTGGGGAAAGGTTAGTTTTATGATGGGAACAGAGAGATAGTTGAGTCTTGTGTGTGTGTGGGTGTGTGTGTGTGTGTGTGTGTGCGGAAAATGGGAGGGCACAGCGGGAAAATAATAAAGCAGTGAGGTCCCTCCTGAAGGACATTGACGATCCAGCCGTCCATCCTCATTTGGTTTACTCCGGCTGATCTAAGGCATCACCGTGTTATTCCTCTTTTTATCTGAAATAGCGGCTGTTATGGCTTGCAGCTGGCCCCGCGGAGGACTTGACCTCCCCCACCCCCGCCTCAGTGCCACTGGTGGTACGGCCCTTTCTTCTGACTAATGTAAGTTAATATTCCGGGCTGACCCACACCAGCTCCACTCGGGGAGCACGCTCCTCGCTAATGTAACTAAATCTCCCCCGTTGACCCTGTCTCCTTCCATAAGGCTGGGCGTATTCTTACTAATGGAGGTTAAAATCCTCTCCTTTCCCACCGTTCCACCCCTTTTTAAAGATCACGGTTTAAAAATAGAGCGTATATACCTTCTTGTGGTCGTGGTCAGATGTGCTGGTTTGCAGCTCATTTGATGGTTAGAGAAATTGCCTAGTTAAATAACAGAATAGGGATTGTTTGCAGTGTGGGTTATTATTTGGAGAGTTTAAAAATATGATACATTGATCTTGTAGAACAAAAACAACAACTTTGTACTCATTAGTTAATGTTTCAAAAAAGCATTTTAACTTTTTTGTAGGAGTTTCCAGATAGCTCATAATATCAGAATATACAGGCAAAACTCATTGAATGTATTGTGTTTTTCATTCTCTTAAAGCCATTTTGATCTAAAGGCTTATGCTTAAATGCTTGAAGTTTGTGTCTTAGACAAATATAAATAGTGAAGTTGATGCCTATGTATGAATTTCTTTCCAAAGCCTTTGCCTTTCCATCAAGGCAAAGGGCGGCTACTTTAAAGAATCTAAAATATAAGATAGTTTTGATTTGTTCAACACTTTTTTGGTCACTGCATAATTCCATTTGTGTTATTTCACAGTTTTGATGTCTTTACTATAATTCTAAAATGTAAAAAAAAAAAAAAAAAAAAAAAAAAGTTAAAATAAAGAAAAATGTGTGTGTCCAAACTTTTGACTGGCAGTGTAAAATCATAATTATTATTTTTGCAATTATTTTTGGTTATATTTAAGCTGATTTTTTTTTTTTTTTTTTTTTTTTTAACTTTTGAGGAATCAGATTCCTGACTGGATGAACATGATGCTCAGCCGCTAGTAAAGAAAAAAAAAAAAAAAAACAGCATTGAATTCCCCCTAGGCCAGACATTTATTAAAACATGAGTGCGCTTGTAACATCAGCCTTTACTCAGTTATTCAGTGTCGTCATGGGTCAAAACCGCACTGCTACGTCTGAGTCCACCTTATGATTTAATTCCAAAGAAGAAGTTTATCAGAAACTTTTTGGCCTTTAACAAGGACACAGCTGTTGTTCTTGGGCTAGTCTTTGATTGCCTCCCAGACCACAGAAAACCCCACTGGTCTGCTACTATCATCAGACACACACAAATCCATTAATTGACCCATTTGTCAGCCCCGGCCCCTGTGTGTAACGTGAACGTCATTCCCAAGCTGTGTTATAGTTGGACCCTAATCAAAAGAGGCTCATGCAGGCAAAACATGATATATCACCTCTCTCTGCATATTTTTACCTCCTTCTCCGAAACAAAACAAAAAAAAAAAAACAGGATCAGCTTTTCCTGACAAAAACTGCACGCTCATTATTTTTCCCCCTGGCTTTGGTAGTGAGAGACAGGAGAGATGGCCTTAAGTTACTCTGAGCCATTAGCTACAGTTGAACGAGCAAGAAAAGGATTCTGGAGAAAGATATTTTTTTGTGCTGATGTGTAAAGCCTTAGGTTGCATAGATTGAGGTTTTATATCTCAGACGACTTCCATAACTTCCAGAGTAATGTAGGCCATCTTCTATACAAACGCGATATTCTCTCCAAAGTCTAACAGGATGTGCGAGTGATGGCTCACTAACTCTACTGTACATGTGCTTAGGGAGACAGAGGGGCATTACCTGTACTGTGTGTGATACTAATTCACAGGTTTTGGACTTGGAGGAACAGTTGTGAAGGAAGCGTACCAGAAAAAAAAAAAAAGTCTGGGAAGGGATCATCTGCGTTAACAGCCTAGCAGCAGGATGGGAGGTTTGAGCCTCCAAGAGAAAACCTCATCGTAGCAAAGCAAACATCAAACATGGATGTACTTTGGTGGTGGGGGCAGTGTGTGTATGTGTCTCACACAAACCCAGAGCAAAACACACCCCCTCTCTCTCTCACCCTCTAAAAACATCCAAAATCTCATTACCTTAAATCACTGGAGGTGCACCTGTTACTAAACTCATTTGCTGTCCTGTAATCGTACCGCAGGTCTGGAGAGGCAGCGGCCTGCTAGCAAGTTTATTTTGCATTCGCTCTTCCATGACCATTTCCTCCTCTGCCCCTCTCTCAAAACACCTTCGGTATGAAAAGGCTTCTAATTGAAGAGTCTCATTCCAAAACAGAGATATCCACCATTTGAAAAAAAAAAAAAAAGTAACACATACTCTTAAAGTAATAATCCATGACATTTTTATATAAATAAATGCCTGTTTTGCTACTATGACCAATTGATATAACACAACAGTGATTCAACTTATAACCAGTTCATAATAGCTTTTCCATTTGCTGTTCTAAACAGCCGGTGTCTGGTTGTGCTTTTCCCGGGAAAAATCCACCGCCGCACAGAATAAACAGAAGAAGAAGAAGAACTGGGTGGTTAGCATGAGCAGCGATAGCCACCATGTGCTGAACAGACAAAGAGAAGAGAAACTCAAACTGCATCAACGAGGAAAAAGACGTCACAGTACTTCACACTGTTTGATTGACAGGTGATTCTCTGGGAAGTGCAGCTCAGCAATGAGCGCTTCGACTCCTGGCAAGAGAGCAAAGTGCATTATGGGTTACTAGAAAAGTTACGAATCTTTTTAAGACCTTTTGGATACAAAATAATAATCTTTTGAGGCAAATTTGAGGATGTGCTTCTGTTTCCCGGCTGATAGAGGTTCTGGGCCTGCTGGGTGCACCTGGAATTTATGGTGTTCTTACTACAGCGGCCGGGCCTCCCCCCCCAGCTCAGGGCGATAAATCAAACGCAGTGATAACAATCCCAACCCTCCCAGCGCAAATCCCTTTTTAATCGCTTCCACCGAGCCCAATACGCACAGGAAAGGCCCTCTTTTTGGGGGTGCCTTCAGTTTTCCGGCACATTAGCAAGGCCCTGGAGCGAGGGAGAGGGGGGGGGGGAGAGAGAGGAGAGGGAAGGGAAGAGAGTGGGGAATAAAAGCGGGTAGATGATGGAGGAGGAGAGACGGGGAACGGAGCAGTCGTGCTTGTTTGTACCTGATACAACCAGAACTCACACACATATGGAAACACACACACACACACACACACACACACACACACACACACACACACACACACACACACACTCCAAATGGTGTAATTCACAGTATTTCTGCAACTGCAAATGGACACAATGGGCTGTACTTCCACAATTGATGACCTCTCTTTCTCTCCCGCTCCCCGTTTTTTTTTTTTTATCTCTTTCTCACAAACACACACACCTTTCTTTCTGTTAACAAACACACACACTCGCCTCTCTCACACACTCATCTATCTTACCTATTACACACACACACACACACACACATACATACAGAGAGAGAAAGAGACAACTAAGCACACAACCTCACTGACTCATCCCAACAGGCAGGGTTGGGGTCAATTTATGAATGAACTCATCAATTCAACTGAGGAATTGGAATTGGAATTGAAATTTCGGGAAGTTGAATTTAATTAAATGAAATTCTGCAAAATTCCATGTTTTTTTTTGTTTTTTTCTTCCCACATATATACAATTACACAGTGTTATATAGGCCAGTGATTCTCAACCTTTTCATTTCATGGACCCCTAATTTAGGGCCATGGACCCCCGTTTGATTAGATTTTGTCTCTCGGAGCCAAATATGAGAATATCTTCAATGTTAGATATTACATTAGATAATCTGTATTGTAGGTAGAGAGATAAAAGTGAAACTATGATCAAAATAGTCATTCTTCTACATTCTCTAATTGTGTTAACTTCTTGTTAATGAATTAATGGGGAAGTTTAACAATTCATCAATTTGCTAGGGACCCCCTGGAACCCCCTCAAGGACCCCTGGTGGTCCCCGGACCCCACGTTGAGAACCACTGACATAGGCTATATAATCAATACTGAATATCGTAATATGTTGTATATATCATAATACGTAAAATGTTAAAGGTTCCTCTCAGGTGGTATTTGATGCATAACATGTAATCGTAATACATACATTATGATTGATTGTATTTGATTTGTTTAGCTGTCTTCTATTTGATTCACAATGTTTGATTTATAATGTTTAGCGAGTCGAGACAAACTCTCTTAGAAGTGGACTTTCATGGAATTTAATACAATTCAATTCTGTTTACTGTCATTCCAATTCTGTTTCCTTAGAGCTGGGTGACATTCCAATTCCAATTCCAACTCCTGGGCTGTGACCGGAATGGATTGCTATTCCCTCATTTGTATTTCCCTATATAGCGCTGCTCTATTAGTGCTTTAATTAGCAGTAAATCACACATGATTAATGAGTGAATTTGGACACTTAATTCATCATCAGTCATCATCAACCTGCGTCTGCATTCACCAGTCGCATAATCAAATGTTTCAGCTAACATTTGACAAGTTACCAATATTCCTTCAAAGCCAACCATATATGTGTCACTAGACATTAAACAGAAAAAAAATATTCACCGACGACTTTTTCTGTTTATTTTCACACAGTCAGCACTTCGCCAATCCAGGTGTGCGGTTTCCTTCACGTTTTGGGCTTCTCACTAGCTGACATTAACAAAAAACACATTACAATAAGCTATGTACCATATAACTTGCAGCTAGAGTTAAATACCTTCCTGAACAACAGACCTTAATGTTAATGTTAGCGTTAACAAGCTCAAATTAGCGTAACAAAATGTGCACTTATAATTAGTTATGAATTGGCAGTTAAAAGAAAACATCTTTAGAGTAGCTTGACATCTTTTTGGTGCCAAAAAAAGTTTATTCACTTGCATTAGTAAACAAGGTTTGGTGAAGAAGAGGATGCCATCATTATAAAACCACAGAAGGGTTACAACTTCGCTGCTTGGTAACGGCCAGGTGATGACAGACTCGCAATGCATTTTGGTATACTTTAATGGTTTTCGTGACCAGGCTTGTTCACTACATATTACAGTGCATTGTGGGAAATATGTAGTGCCCTCAAAACCATTCCACAATATCATTTTACGATTCAGACACTAACAAAAAATATCTGACGTACGTATTAGCGCCCTTAAACGCAGATAGTGATCCATTCCGGTCATAGCCCAGGAATTGAATTGGAATTTATATGCATTCTCTGTTCAGTTCATGAATGGTCCCAATCCCTGGTCTATAGCAACGACTGGGAAGGGACTGGCTTGCTGTGGTGGTGTAGATTTTACAGGCTTCCTCTGACACGCTTGGGTCCTCAGGCTCCTTGCATGATTTGTTGTGGCGATGCCGGCGGTGTGTACTTAACATCCCTGTGACATTTCCCTCAGCGCTTTTGCACAGTAGTGTCATTTGCTCAGCTTTTTTTTTTTTTTTTTTTTTTTTTTTGCGAGTCGAACCCACCCACCCAAACACATTCTTTATGGTCAAGTCTCGGCTTTCAAGGAATTGCACGTCGGGGTAAAAAACCAAACTCCGGTTTCCTTTTTGATTTACACCCTTCGTCCAAAATGGAAATTCACACTACATCATTGCGATTCGATGATTTTATATCTGTCTCTGTTTGTGGTCTTGACTTATCATGACTTATATGCATGACTGGTGCTGACAGAATAAGACAGCCGCATTGGGAGGAAATGATGAATTCTCAAAACCATTGGCTCATAGAGGATTCTTTAAAGGGACATTTCATCCGTTATACAGCTGAATTTTTCCCTTGAAATTATCCTCACTATCGTCTTTCATCACTTATGTTTAGCCTTTTGTTTTGATTGTAAAACAAAAATGCATATTCACTGCTACATAAAACAATTAATGAATGTAAAAACTAAACTATATTTTCCCCAACAGTATCCCTCACTAAGGATTTGGCACTAGGCTACTCTTTCACTGACATTGCTTTTTGAAGTTTGAAGGGATAGCAGCTATTGTCAGCAGAAGTTCTTAGCTTTTTTTTTCAGCAATGCCAGTGAAAGTCAAGTGGGCTGAAAACCATTTCTTTGAAAAATACCAAACAGCACCTTCCAGACAGTCCCTTAGCACAACTTTGGTATCGCTAGAAGGACTTGTATAATCGTTTCTCAGAGAAATGCTTTTCAGCTGCATTGACTTGCTAACACATTACTAACAACTTCTGCTTCCAATATCCCAAAAATCAAAGCAGTGCTGACGGTCTTCGCATATTTATGATGAACCAGAACTATCCTTTAATTAACAACACTGACACCGCACCAGTTTAAACTGATTCAGTCTGAAATTAAACCATATAAAAGTTGGGAGATACAGTCGAATGCTTCATAAATCAGCATGGTTTTGGTGTGTAGACGCAGACTGCTAGCTTCTCTCTCCCCTATCCTTACCTATTCTGTCTGTCTGGGCCGGTCCACATCTCCACTTCGACACTGAGGTTTTATTGATGAGCTGGTGAAGTCCTTGGCAAAACCCAGACTTTTCATTTCCATCTCAATGTCAAATCACATCACTGTAGCCATCTAGCTGGGAGGAACTGGCCACACACACATTCATACACATCAAATACCCATACACACAGTAAAAAAAGGTATACAGATGTAAAGA
The DNA here is from genome assembly GCF_046629955.1 of Centroberyx affinis. NCBI lineage: Eukaryota > Metazoa > Chordata > Actinopteri > Beryciformes > Berycidae > Centroberyx > Centroberyx affinis. The sequence continues at coordinate 36,535 of NW_027281584.1, read as the reverse complement.
CAAACATATAAAGTACACACACAAACACAGACACATAGAAAACTATGCACACCACAGATTAGAAATATATTTAAAAAAAACATAATCAAACATAATCTAATTGGTTGAGTTAAACCTCAATGGGCAGAGCCAAACAGTCACAGTTTTTCTGGCTCAGTATTAGACAGAAGAAAAATTGTAGTAGGCTAAGGGAGATAGCTAATAAAATGAAAGCTAGTCCTTTCTAGCTGAAAAAAAAATGCAATATAGCCATACTAAGTTATCTAGGTTAGCTAGTTAGCCTAGCTGACCTTCCAAGTTCAAACTAGCCATACTAGCCTATAGCTATCTAGCTAGCTGCTGACCTTCCAACATCATGATATGGTCATGAATGAATGAAAAATAAAGTCATTATGGGAATTTATATTTTCATATTTTCACATTCATATTTCCCTTGACTCTGCCCATCGATGTTTAACTCAACCAATATTTCTGCCTCCAGAGCAGCTCTGCCACACACACACACACACACACACACACAGCAAAAAGCAGCTACAGACTGCACTGTGTCTTTAACGCGGCTGGCTCACTACCATTTTCTCCAAGAGGTGAAACGGTCTCAGATCAACAGTCCCACTCCATGCTCTCTGGTCCATGGTGGATGGAAAGCTATATTTTCCCAATCAGCTACGGGATGAAGAACAAAGAGAGATGATCAGGGCTTGGAATAATTCAGTGGGAAGATTTGTTCTGTGGTGTTTGGCCTTGTGGGCTAGAGGGAGAGGGAGAGAGAGAGAGAGACGCTCGGAGATGGAAAGTGGAAGGAGAGAGATGGAGAAAGAGAGTCACAGGAAGGTGGGGAGAGAGAGAAAAATAGAGGAAGAAAGATGAAGGAGAAGAGAGTCAGAGAGGGGAGATCGAGGGAGAATAGACAGAGAGAGAGAGAGATAGTGGGGGTTGCAATCATTTCTTCTAATTTGCCTGTGCTGGCACTCAATCCCCTCCAAAATTGATAGCATTTTCCCACTTTTCCTTTCATTCCCTGGCCTTGTTGATTTTCAGGAAAATGTGTTTTGCACATGTACATCGAAGTGGAACCAGCTTTAATTGCCGTGCACACAGCCAGAAGACATTAGTGTGTGATCTGCTAGCGTACCAGTTCTTCTTTTAAAAAAAAAAAAAAAAAGATCTGGAAGATCTGAGGGCCTTGGGTTACGATGTTATCCACCAACGCACCCATTTGGCCTGGGGCCATCTATTCAATCCTCAATCCTTTGATGAGAACTAAACACCTGAAAATACAAAATGTTCATGGGCGTTGTGTCTCCCTTAGTATTTTCCTTAAGTGCTTCTGATTCCAACCTGTCATGATCTGTGTATGTAAAGTAAAGGATGGTATTTTAGGTATTAGTGTGGTGCAGCTGAGGACAGAAAACTAAACAGTTGCAGGGAAGTCAATAATAAAGAAGCAATATGTCAAAGATGATTACGGGGATGTACATCATAGCACAAAGCTCTTAGAATGCATTTCAGGTACTTCTGTGCAGGCCCACAGTGGATTTATGTGATTGGTTGAGGTTTAGGGAAGCAATCCTAAACCTTAGCGTTCATTACACTCCAGCAGAAAGTATCCATGACTTTAAGGAGAAAATATGAGGGCCTCACCAAAGCCGGTGAACAGGTTTTATGACATATGGCAACAAGCCAGTGGATGAAAAACCCCACTTCTGTTTCTTATGTGACCGTGACTCCAGAAGATACTATTTGAGTGGTGAGTCCTCAGAGACAGCAAAGCTTATAAGAGCATCTTGGAGACATATGGCTGAAATCGTCTGGAGAGTGATAAGATCAAGGGCAACAAATCTCACCTCCCCGGCCTGATTGAATAGGAGGCTGCTGCGGAAATATTTGGGAGTGAAGCTTCAGGATTTGTCTCTGCTTTCAGTAGGCTACAGTAATTCACTTAGTTTCTTTGTGTTGTGTTGAATGTCCAAACGGTCTGTGGTAACAACTTCAGCCCCATTCCCATGAAATTGAAGTTGTGCAAATACCTGGGGATGTTGAGTTGTTAGTAAAATGACTTTAGGATTGATTTGCAGAGATTGCCAGAGATTTTAATCTTGTGTGAAACTGTCTGTACTTGGTAAAGTTAAAATTCCAGCACAAATTATCTATCATATTTTGGTGAAGACAGAGGAGAAGAGAACCCATGTAAATCAACTTTTGGCAATTTCAGCCATAATTTGTTTTTGTGGCACAGTTTTATTTTTCTTCTTCTTCTTCTAGACTCATGGAATCTAATGGAATCTATCGAGGGATTTTTTCCAGTATTTTCAGTGCAAACTTAATGTTTTGTTTTACAAATTGTGACAAATTCTAAAATCTTGATGTTATACAATTGGGGACAATTGTATAATCTGCAGCACTGGTGATTTCAGCAAATTTCATTATCCTGTGCAAATGTGTTTCACAAAATGCGGAGGTTGGTGCATGATTAATTACATGAGGTTCCCATATAATACTAGTCCTGTATAAATAGTTCTGTAGTCTACGTGGATATGACTCGTTTTCAGTGGTGGAAAGTACTTACATACAATTTTGAGGTACTTGTACTTTACTTGAGTATTTCCATTTTATGCTACTTTGTACTTATACTCCACTACATTTTAGGGGGAAATATTACTTTTTACTCCATTACATTTATTTCACAGCTATAGTTACTAGTTACTTTTCAGATCAATATTTTATATTTAAAACATTTGATCATCTTTATAAAATAACTATAAAATAGCATTGTTATAGATTAGACTACCCAAAAGTATAGCTAAATTGTTAAGATAAGCTTCACGTTGACAACTTTAAAATGCTGCTTACATGTACATGTATGTCAATAAATCAGTATTAATATTCCAATAATTTATGAAAAATATAACTCTCTAAATGGGGACAGTTTGCATAATGAGTACATTTACTTTGATACTCTAAGTACATTTTGCTGCCAATACTTATGTACTTTTACTTAAGTAAGATTTTTAAGGACTTTTACTTGTAATGGAGTATCTTTACATTGTTGTATTGCTACTTTTACTTAAGTGAAAGATCTCAGTACTTCTTCCACCACTGCTCGTTTTTGTATTTCCATCCAGCTGAATTACTTTAACACATAAAACCAGCAGTAAAATCAGACTCAAAGAAGTGTACCATCCAGTCAGAAAGTTCCTGAAGCCATGGCAACAGGACTTTGTCTTTTTTTCCCCCTTCTTCTTCTTCTTCTTCTTCTTCTTCTTCTTCTTCAAGCCTGAATGTCAGACCCTGTGATGCTCTGAAATCAAATGAGTGATAAGAGGCTATTACCGAGAGAGGTGGCAGCGCTATCATTCCCCCAGTGCTTCTGTTTTTTTCTCTCCCCTTGAATTAGATCAAAATTCACAGTCAGCCCCGTCCCTGTGCAGGGTGAACCCTAACAGCCCTCTCCTGAGCTTCAGATTAAATTACAGAAGTCCCAGACCCCCTCGCCCCGCCCCGCCCCCCTCACACCCCCCCAACCCCCCAACCCCTTCGCTCTGTCTCTCCCATGCAGATGTGACACTTGCCAGATACTGCCTTTCCACAGAACACATCAACACTGGTGGGGACAGAGGCGGAGGTGATAGAGGGGAGGGGAGGGGGGGGGATCCAGAAGGAATATGCCAGCAGTTTAGGCGGACATACCCCAGAAATGAAACAAAACGCTTCCCCGCTCATCCCACCCCCATTCCTCCCATCCACGTTGGGGGAAAAAAACAGAGACAGACACAAACGCAAACATCGCAGGCGTCTGTGATCTTTGTCAGCTCGTCTTGTTCCTGTTCGCAAAAAGGCTCTTGAGGATCCCCCCCCCCACCCACCCCCCACCCCCCACCCTCTCCATGATGTAAATCAATACGCCGATGTTAAAAAAAACAACAACTCTCTGTCTGGAGGTAAACAAAGAGGTTTTTTAAAGACGCCCTGCTGCGCTATGCAGGCGAGACTCAGTCAAGGAAACGGTGACAGCTCGCAGACTGAGAGGGAAACGTCACGACTGTGGGAGCTTAGTCGATGAGGTTGAGCCGATCAGCCGCTCTCAATGATCCCAAATTTTCTTTCTTTTATGTCACATTTCTTTATGTGGGATTGCAGTGTGGGTTTGCAGGGGGGAAACAAAGCAATACTGGCATTCTGGACCAATTTATTAGCGGTTTTTCAGAAGATGTTCAGAAGATTTTTATCTAAAACTGTACACCTTTCTTATCAACATAAATCGCAAAGTGGGCCTAATTCAAAAGTCTAACCCAATGGAATATGAGTCAGGGAGAGAAAGGCAATTTTATTTGATGGGAAGGGTGGGATTGTTCGAAAAATCTGATGGTTAGAAATTGGTTAGAAATGTATATTTACACCTACTAGTGTAGCATGATGTCACCATGAAAGATACTCTGTTTTCTAGGAAGTAAAAATAATGGGAGTTAATAAACTGTCTCCGAAAGAGCACTGCCCCTACAAAGGTAACTGTTGTTTGTGTTTTTCAAAGGTTAAACATCAAGCCTCAAGATTTAATTTTAACAAAAATTAGACCCAGAAGTGCTACCAAACAATATATATCATCAACTTCTGTACCAACAATACTTTTGAGATAATGAAGATGAAGATAATGAGGTAATTTTTCCCAGTTCCTCTCTCATCCCTTTGGTTCCCTTTGGTATAAAGCATCACAGACCGGCCTGGTTGGCACTGACATCACCTTACAGGATCTCTGGGTGTTGAAGTTCAAACAGATGACGTAGAAATGTGAAAAGTTCCCTGATGCAGTTAGGATTAAGGTTAATAAGTAAAGTGGAGTAAAGTTGAAGGATTATTAACAATACATGCAAAGGTGGATCTGTGTATTTACAGCTCTGTCCATGTTTGTGGGTATAGGAAGATCTGGATGAGGGTCTGGGGAGGATGGATTAGTATCATATGGTATTCATCTGACAAGGGAGTGGTATGGTATGCTTAGCTTCACTTACAGTATTACCCGTCTCTCTTTGTGTTGCTGTTTTGTTTCTCACGCCCAATCCCAGACACACAAACTGTCTTCAGCCAGTCTCTCTTACTGTTGCTCTCACATACCCATGCACACTAATACACACATACTCTCCCCTCCCATTCCTTTTTTTAAAGAAGGATTGGACGTGCAAAGGTTCAGAATGGAGTAAGCTGAATAAAAAAAAGGGGATTTAAGCAGGCAAGAGGAGGTAAATCTTACTTACTTGGCATGCAGAGTTCTCATGCCTACAAATGGTGTATCCAACCCCCCTGCTTCACCACACACACATCTGCACACACCCACACACACACACACACACACACACACACACGCACGGCCCTTTTATATGGTTTCATCTACCACAGCGAGTCCGTGATCCTGAATGATAAACTCTTGGGAGACAAAGTTCTTCATACACCATCTCACCTCATTCACAGTGATGTTGATGAATGTGTGTGTTTGCATAGTGTACCCTGCAGATCATTCTTTCATACATATTCATACCCTCTCTAATGAAATATATATGTGGCACGCATACCCAATTGCACTTCTAGGAAGCAGCTCGTCATTATCAATATAAGCCCACAGGTGATGCTCCTAAAAATACATTTAAAAAGACTGTTGTCTCCCGCTGGATGACTGAATAGAGCCTTGAATTATACATATGTGTATTTCATTATTGAAATATGGATGTGTGATGGAAGTGGTTATCATATTGTTAAAGGCCATGAAAATGAAAATAAAGAAGATTCATCCATGTAACATCACACAATATTGCCGTATAGCTTAGAGAAGCTGAGTTTAAATTAGCAATATAGAGTAAAACGACAGACATTGCACAATGCAGTTTCTTAGATTTCTCTGATTTTGCAGTGTGCATATTGTTATGCAGTATACAATGTGGTCTATATTTAACATGTATGTGGATATAAATAGATTATGTGGAATATGTGGATATATATAGATAAGGATGGGGGAAAAAATCATTCTCTAAAGGAGGGTTAGCATGAAATCACCTTAAATACAACACATTCAGCAAGTGGATTTTATTTAAAATCGAAAAAGTGAAAAATGTTTTTATGAAAAGGTTTATATATCCTGTGTTGGGTGAAATAACAGAGAAGCAAAGCTTTATCATGAACCTACAAATAGCAGTCCCACTGCAGTGAACTGACCCTCACCTTTGCTAAAAAGATACAATCAATGGCTTTTCTGCCTTTAACTTCTTTTTCTTTCTTTTCTTTGTTTATTAAACTGTAATGTAACAGAGCAGACAGCCAGGCAGGCTGCAAGGATTCTTTTCTTGGATATTTCCAGCGATTTCATCAAGGTCCTCTGGCTGGTGGCCAACATTCCTGATGCTACTCTCAACATTTTTTGGCATTGATTAAAGCTCAGGTATACACAATTAAGCCACTTCTGTTGGCACAAGGGAAACCTAATCCCAAAGCCAATGGCCTGTCTACCCTGCGGTAACACCTATTAAAATAGCTCGGGCCCCCGGCACCAAAACCCGCACTCAAACACACTCTAACCGCTCTCAGGCCGGCCACAAGGACGTTGACAGGAACCCTGGATGACATCCATACACAAACACAGACATAACACCCACATTAGTTGATTTGGTGACAGTCTAGAAAAGGTTCATTTTTGTCAATGGGTGAAAATGATCGGAGAGAGTAATTCCACTGCGAAGCTCCAGCTCGGCGACACCTACAGAGAGCTGAGACGGTCAGCAGCAAATGTGAGGCTCTTTTTGACAAAACCAAAAGCTGTATTCTGTAGGAGAAATATGAAAAATGAGACATCAGGCTTTTATTTTCTGTAGCGGCTGGGGTGGCCTTCGCCCTGAGAGATATGATATTATTTGATTTGCCATGAAAACAGGCTGGCTGTGAGAGTGGGGCATGAGCAGTCATCTGTGCTGTCAAATCAATAAAGAGGTTCTTAACTGTAACTGGAGAAGAACTGGCGATACGTACAGTGTAAAGGCCTCCTCCAGTGACATCACCACCCTGTTCACATTTTCTAGACCTCTCCGAAAACAGTCTGTCTCAAAAAGTATAAACGTTTCCACCTATCACAGTCCCAGTCAAAATGAGGTTCAGGTGTGCAGATGGTGAACCGGGGCAGGAATATAGATCTGCATCTTTTTCGATCGGCAGGAATCAGTTGTTATTACTACTTTGGAGTTTAAGTCAATGATTTGCTCGCAAGGATGGTTTGAAAATTTCCGAATTGCTTATGGAGTTACTGGGAGGGGGTCTTAGAGGGATATTAAGAAATCTATGACTTCTATCGGACCAGCAGGAATTGCAACAATATCGACAGAATTTGTGTATTCCTACATAAGTCTTTGGCACACACATACACACACACACTCACCCCTCCCGTCCCCTCGAGCTACAGTGGTCTGTAGATCCAACAGATACACGAAAAGATAATATATCACCATGCAAAATACTGTAACAATAATACTACTTTGTCTTCTGCTTTTTTGGCATGAGAATGAGGCTTTTTTTTTTTTTAGCTTTCGTAGCTTAAATGTGTTCTTACACAGATTGCTCACTTATAGCACCGTTATCCTCCACTGAAAATGCCAGTAGGTTGGGGGGAGGAGATTGGGAGTTGAAATCGTCATGGGTGGGGAGTTTTTGTTTACGAAACGGCGTACGGGCCGGGAAGTGAGTTTTGAAACCCAGAAATCACAGCACGTGGTGAAATAATCGTTGTCATCACTGGTATTGATCAACAATCCTATCAGATATATTATGATCATTTTGTGCCTTTCTTAGTTCCTCTTTAAGTCTTCAAATCTTTGGTCGGATGTTGTCCAAATGTTTGTGGACTAAATATTCAGTGGCGCCCCCTGTGGCCGAGGTGAAACCTGCACGCAACTTGAGAGTGATGGATTGTGAAAATGCAAGCATCCCTTGCTAAGCGTGGGAGCACATTCATTATAAATTAAGCTCAAACCACACATGCACACTCAGGCACACACACACGCACACACATACACAAGGGTCCCTGGCCGAACACTAGAGCACATTGAATAAGTTCAGCTCAAGTCACTCACACACACACCCACACACACACACACAGTGGCCTCAGCTCACTCCTCGCTGTCATTACAACTCCACTCCCTGGTTTCATTACTCACTTCTGCAGTGTGCGCCCCCCCCCCCCCCCCACCCCCCCAGGTTCACGACCCCACGGCTCAGCGCTACCCTCCGACAGAGCACCCTTGCCAAAATCACTTCTCAAACTACTCCTGTCGGCTTATTGACGAAATGCCTCCTACGGCGACCCCGCCTCGCCTCGCCACACTCACACAAACACACACACACACACACACACACACACCACCGCTGCGAGTGCCCTTCTCTGCCATTCACGAACTCGCTCTCTCTCTTTCTCATACGTGTACACACACACAATCCATCAAAAACACACAGACACACGCCCACCTGCGTCTGACAAAGAAAAAACAATAACTCTCCAACTCCAGATCCATAGTATTGAACACTCGCACTTGATCGAACAGTGGGTGGGCGAAGTTTTTTGTTGTCCAATACCTCCTCCCCGCCGATCCGACTCCGCTTCCTCCCCGTTTCCTCTATTATGTCAAACAACTTTGTCTCAGATCACGTCTTATTGCTTCAAACGTCTATCCGAGCGCATGCCAGATATCGGATTTTTTCGCTTACACGTGTGATCCTGTGGAGAGAGAAAAAGAAAGTTTATCTGACTTTGCCTTCGGGGCGAATGAAGTATGATGCCATGTTGAGGTTCGGGGGAAGGTCGCGGCGGGGGTCGCAGGAGCGGCTGGTTCTCATTCCGGGGCCGTATACGCAGAACGGGTTGATTAGCGTTGTTGTCGGTGGGATCACTTTACGCCGTGTATCCCTTCGCTTTTGGACGTGTTATTGAACGAGCGGGGTCTTGACACAACACGGTCGTATAGCGCGAAGGCATGAAAACACATCGCCTCTCGCTCTAGTAGCAGCTGATGCCCAGAATTAGATGAAAATACTTGGCAAAGAAAAAGGATGGAGTGGGTTTGCTGCTCTTATGTTTCATGCAAAACACTAAGAATCTGTGTCATTGGATGTGAGCTGTAGTCCAACAAACCCTCACTGCCTGCATCTGGGAAGAGTCGTCGTTTTGCTTGGCTCTCCTTATGCCAGGTCAATAACAAATCTCTATTTCCCCCTCTCTCTCTCTCTCTCTCTCTCTCTCTCTTTCGTCTCTCTCTTTCTGTCTCCCCAGTGGCGGAGGTCGGAAATTCCTCCTTTGCTTTCTCACCCAGGATTTATTGGACGCTGGTACTTTTCTTAGGATGTGGGTCTCAGCGGGTTAGCATTCAGAAATACTGCTGGCAAGTAATGGCTGCTGTCAGAAACGTAGCGGTTTTTCATTCCCTGATATGCAGTTTGTTATATCTCGGGCACACTGTGCTGCCATTGGCCTTTGACCCTGTGTGCACACCGGGGCATTATGGGTAGACGTAGCGTGTGAATCCTGTTCATTCTGACTCTGAGAAATAACACGCTTCTATTCTGACTTAGAACTTTGTAGAAATGGGTGAAAAGAAATCGGTGTGTTGATGAAAATTATTATTTTATTGTGCATGCTCTTAAGTGAAATTATTTAGTTGATGATTGTGAAAAAAAAAAAAATGAAAATACCTAACACTGACTGATGCAATAGTGTCAGTGAAATAGACAAGCCATTAGTCATTCACATGAATTAAAATTCAGAATAATTTGCTAATAAGGTAATATAGAATCTTAATTATTTTAATTAATACACGAAAATTAGAAAGAGTGTCATTCACAGCAGCTAAATGTGTATCGTGAGTGTCTTTAATTGAATTGACTAATTAAAGTTGAGTCCTGTGGAATAAGATCTCTGCTGCGAATGAATACGACTTAATCAAATAACTAAATTAAATCATATCAGCAGTATTAATAGGCTTCCCTTGGCATTTACCTATGTCCTTTCGATGTGGACAAATCTCCCAATGCTTTCATGTCAATCTGTTTGTAGTGTACTTTGTGCTAATGATCAAGAAACAGCCTTCCGTTTGTGCTGAGCATGCAAACCGAGGCAATTTCCAAAGTTGGCCTGAAAGCATTTGCAGACAAGATGTTCCTCCACGGCAACATGTGAGACTGCACTTATTGGCCCACATTAGTTCAGCTGACATAGACCGGCCCCTGTGGTAACAGCTATGGCTAATTTACTTGTGGGTCCCTCACTTCAGAGCATTTGGTACAACTTGTGAAACATCCCCCCCCACCGCGGGCAAAGCACTGCAGACAGGCCACAGGGACACACACACACACACACATACATGCACACACACATACAGAGGACTTTCTGCTTCTCTAATTAATAAACAGCAAAACTTCAAAGTCGTGGGTTTGTCATGGAGCCGCCCACACTAAAGAGAGCACCATGAGTGAATTACTATCAGTGAGTCACTTCACATAGCTAGATCATAGCTAGATAGCTTGGGAATAAATCATTACAGAACGGCTCAACAAAATATAACAACAGCTAGAACTATACTGAACCAAATATCTATCCAAAAGGCATTGAAAATAAAATGAGAAATGCTTGAAACCATAATTTCATCATTTTTATGCTCTGTGCTTTTTTTTTTTTGGTGAAAGTTTTAAGAGCGCCTGTGGTCTGTAAATAAATGTAATATAAGAGTCTGCAATCCCTTCAGTACAAGGCAATTCAGTTACCACCATTTGAATTTCATAACATTGTTAAAAGGGAAAGTTCTCTCATTTACCAATTATGCTGCTCGCTACAGCAACACTGACCTGTGTGAAACCTGTGGTTTTTAAACAGCTCTGGCTGGTGTTAGCCTCTTGCTGCTAGCAAAACAGTGCTGCAGTGTCCAAATGCTAAATAGGATATGAAGAAGTCAGCCCAAAAATATCATACTGAATTCAGAACCTTCCCTTTCACTGTGAAATGATTTGTTCCTTAAAAAAGCACATAGGCCTGTTGTTGTTTGAACATGTTTTGAATGTGGTGGCATCATGGTTGCTTTTGGAGATGTATAGCATGTGTAACCTTTTATTTTAACCATTATTTATTCAGGAAAGGTTGGCTGAACATGTGTTTTGTTTTGTTTTCTGAACCCCTCATTTACACCTGGATGCTTTCCAGAGCAAGCCTCGTCTTCTGTTGTTTGCCATGGAGCAGCTTCACTGGAGTCGCTCATGGTCAAGTGCCTTGCTCAAGAGAGGCTTGGTGGTTGGAAATCGCTGCTAATTCACTTTCTCAGATTTTCCCCTTGTGGATCCAGGGATCTGAACCCTCCGGACACAAGCCTGCCTCTCTAACCTTTGGGCTACCGCCGCCCACCTGACTGCCGCCGACTTCATGCCTCAGTAACACAGCGCTGCTTTTCACCAATGGCATTAAGTTGCTGCCTATCACATACCGCAGTCTGGGTCAGATATTGTCCACTCTTTGTGTGGTTTGGACTCAGATTGTGGGCAGAAGAAGTCTGAACGCTGCCTCAGGCAATTTTTCAAAAGCAGGGCGTTCAGAGTCTGTCATCGAAGACTCGGTTGCTGTGGTGCAGTATGGGGGATGTTTTTCAGCGGTGATCCAGCATGTACAGACAGAATCTTTCCCCTCGCAACGATAACATTTCTATTTTTGCTCGACTGCCTCTCTTCCTGCTATTTACGCTGACTGATAGTTTGGGCACACATTTTCCATATTCTTTTGACTTTTCAACTATCCACTTCTACTCTATTGACACAGACGGCGTTTCTCTTTCTTCTTCTGCTCTCTTCCTGTCCCTCCATCCTCTCGGTCGGTGTACCCATCTCGCTCATGGAAACAAGGGCAAATATGCGTAGCGCTTCCTGCTAGTGATTTGTGGCAAGGCAATATGATACACTTCCACATTTTTTCCCTTTTCTTTCCCTCTTTTTTTTTTCAACAGAGAAGATTCTCCCTGTATGTCATTCTTCTTGGTGAATCATCACCGCTCTTAAAATTGGTCAAGAACATACTGAGCTGATTAGGAAGTGGAAATGTTAAATTTCAGTCAGTCGGGCCACAAGTGTGGCAGTGTAAAAAGCGCTACATCAAGAAGAGATTTTCATTGACTAATATCATAATCACCGCTGTGGGCTATTGGCATACATATATTGAGCTCATGTAATTAATATCAGTATTGTCATTGGTATGGAAGCAACACATTTCACTCCCCAGAATCTTGCATTCGCTCCCTATTCCAGCATATTAAACCTAATGACATTCGCCCTAAGGCAGCAGGCAGCACAGCATCCAGAGAATGCCATGGGAGCCGGCTAATGGCACCAACATTAAAAACAGCCAGCATCTGGCCTCCTGTGCATGGGCACATATGTCTGAGCTTCTCTCCAGTCTAACCAGCAGTGCCCCAGGCCCTCGGACTAACACTGAATACGTGAGAGGCACTGGGGAGCGTTGATAGAGTCAGAGATAATTGACCTGGCTTCTCTGCCGTTTTGGCCTATGATGAGTCTGCTGTTACCACACAGGGTCAGGAATGACCGATCCATCCAGGGAACGGCAGAGACGTAGTAATGTATGTCTGGATGTGTTTATGTGTAGTTTTCCTCAATTAGGGATTTGTAATTTCCGTCTCTATAGTTGTAGTTGCCCGGTAGCATCTCCCTAAGAACTGCTTTCATTTACTTGTTAAAGTGTGCATTGCTTATGCCTGGGATTCCCAATTGCATTTATTGAACATGGAGAACAAATTAGTTACGTTCAATTCTTAATTGTGTTTGGGTTCAGGGGAGCATCATGTGAAACAATACGGTGATTAACGGTACAGTATATCTTAGCTTGATGATTGGCTTGTTTTATTGGATTGAGGCCTGTATTTTTTCACAGCTGTACTCTGATGCAACATCAGCACCGACTCCTGTCTGCACAATGTTGAGACATTTATTTACAATCCCGACTGACTTCTGCCTAGGCGGGGAATGCTCTGGATGGGTGTGGAGAGCAGTTGCCAAAGATGGAAGGAGGGAGGGAGGGGGAGAAAAGGAGATACAGAGAAGAAGAAAAATAAGAGTGGAATGGGGGGGGGGAGGAACAGATGGTGAGAGAAAGAGGGAGAGATAGAAACCAGGAGAAAGAAATGGGAAACAGAGAAGAGAGAAATGGAAAGAGGTGTGAAACAAAGAGTTGGGACATGGAGAGATCAAAATAGGGAGCAGCAGGATCAGAAATGCGGAAAGAATTAGGTGAAAGGTACAAAAAAAACACAAACCAAGCGAGACAAAGTGAGATGGAGAGCCGAAAATGAGGAATAGACAGAAAAAGGGAGAAAAGACCGTGTGACTGACTGCCGGCAGTTCCAAATGTCTCACCAGATGTTCCCCGATGTGAGCTCTGCTCCTGTGAGATGGCTCCACATTAACCTGCCTTTATTGTTACAGATGTGGTGCTATTGACTCAGCGCACCCCTGATTTACACCCAGGCACAGCGCAGACGCGGCCTCGCTTCTCAGGACCCCCTCAGACCCAACGCCGCGGCAGGGAGGAGGGAGCCGCGGTGGAAGTGGCAAGTTGGGCGTAGCGGGGAAAGATTGCGAGGGAGGGAGGCGCTTGTCTGATGTCTAGCCGCCATACTGTGCCGTAAAATAACCGCGCTCCAGATTTCTGGCCCTGGGAGGGAAGCTGCATGTTTCCCAGACTGGTTGGATGGCGGCGTAAACCCAGAGCCAGCTTTCTCCAGCTCTCCGGATTCGGCCACCTCCTCTTCCCTCTCTCCTCTCTCTCTCTCTCTCTCTCTCTCTGTCGCTGTTTCCTCTCAGCTCACAACGGGCTGTGGAAAAGTGCTGGCAGCAGACAAAAAGACACTGCTTTAATCAATACCACCACAAGGCCTTGGCTGAAGAGCACAGAGAGGGAGAGAGAGTGAGAGAGAGAGAGAGAGAGACAGACTGAGACAGAGCAAGGGAAAAGCCTGGGATGAGCTGCCTTTGCCTTGAGCGCAGATTGCCTCAGAAACCCAATGACTCTACGAAGGGGACAGGAAGACAGAAATACATGTGGCTCGAGGAGAGGAACCGGAGCCAGAAGGAAGGATGTCACCACCCCCCGGTGCGTGGAGACTGGCGGGGCTCGTGAACGCGTCTTTGACGGCGACAACGCCCGGGATAGTGAAATCATAAGACAATGGCTGCAATCATGACCAGCCATAACCAATCTGAGGGTTATTCATGTTTAGTCCACATCTGCAGACTTTTATTGTCATCATCTGTGCACCTCCGAGCCAACTTGAGAGGCTGTATAGTGACCAGAAATCTGGATTTGAATGTATGCATTCTTGTGTATGTGTATGCTTCTTAGGAGGGTTAGACCGATATATCCGTTTGCCGATATTGAGCTTTTTTTAAAATATCGGCTATTGGGCAGTCAGTGGAATCCACCGAGGTTCCTCCCTGACCACAGCTACATGAAAACAACTGTAAATCCTGCAATGAATTTTGATCTTATTTGCACTTTTTTTTTTTTTTTTCATTTAATTGTTCAATAATGTCAAATTGAATTAGGTTTGTTGGGTCACCCAGCTAACCCATCTAAAAGAATTCTGTAAATATTGGTTTCAAGGGTCCTGGGTTCAAATCTGAGTCTGCACGCTCTCCCTATGTTCACGTGGGTTTCTCCGGATGCTCCAGTTTCCTCCCACAGTCCAAAGACATGCAAGTCAGATGGATTGGAGACAGTAAATTGCCCGTAAGTGTGAATGTGAGCGAGTGTGTGTGTGTCTGTCTATGTGTGCGTGTCTGTCCACGTGTTTGCCTGTGATGGACTGGTATGCTGTCCAGGGTGTTTCCCTGAAAAGGAACAAGCGTGTATGGAAAAATGAATGAATGAATGCATGCATGAATGAATGGTTTCAATGGAGACTTTTAATGTACCATGGACGAAATGCTGTTTCAGAAGCTTTTCCACCGTGGAACAAAATACAGTCCTGGGAAAAAGACTTCACTCTTGTCATCATTTGGGTATAAAATGTCAAATTTTGAATATCGGCACAAAATATATGTAAAATATTGTTTTTGGTATTGGCCCATATCAGTCAGACCCTATTTCTTAGTACTTGCACATACAAAGTTGGCATCATCAATGCCCTGCTTCATATTTAAACAGTTATTACACACCTTCACACCTGGGAGTGAGTTACCCAGTACAACCACAGTCCTCTACAGCCGGCCGTTGAGCAGCTGCAGTGGAGCAATTGGGAATAAGTGCCTTGCTCAAGGATATGTCAACGGTAATTGTTGAGGGAGGGGAGAGCGTTCTTCTTTTAACATTAGCTTCCCAGCTTTTCCTAGCTGCTGTGTGGGGATCTGGGACAGATTTGTGGGGCGGCGGTAGCCTACAGGTTTGAGAAGCAGGTTTGTGACCGGAAGAACACCGGTTTGAATCCCCAGACCGGCTGCGGAAATATGGGTGGGGAAAATGAATGAGTAACACTCTCCCGTCTCTCAGCAGCTACTGCAGAGTTGCCCTTGGGCAAGGCACTTAATCCTCAATTGCACCTGTGAAGCTTCTCAATGGCCGACAGTAGAGGACTGTAGTTTTTATAATAGTTAGGCTGTGCTGTTATTTTATGTGTACTCTGCATGTGTGTATGTGGGTATTAATGTCCGTATGTATTTATCATCTGCCTGCATGTTGTTTGCATTGTTATCTGTGTTTATTTTACTGTTTCTTTTCTGCCTCTGTGAAGCACTTTGTAATTGTAAAAATGTTTTACTTACTTACTTACTAACAGTTGTTCTGGGCAGTTCCTAGGTGTGGAATTGTATGACTGTAGATCAGGGCATCGGGCTTGCTCAGTCAACTTTCCCTGGATTAATAAAAAATATTGATAACGGTTAAAACAGGTTAAAAAAATCTGAAGGATAAAAGAAATGAGCTGGAGACCTTCAGCTCCCAAAGTCTGCTTCTCTAACCTTTGGCTACCACCAACCCTCCCAGTGATGTATGTGATTTTTACCGATGTTGTAATCAGCTGGGGCTTTCAGGAATCCCTCAGGGCAAACTGACTAACATTTCACAGAGAAGTGCCCAGAGGCACATAAAACCACTCCCAGCACTCCTCCTGCAACCTTCTATCCTGCATAGTTGAGAATATTGCCCACACTGTCTCATAACAGGTTTGCCAAAACTCATAATAAAGCCCAAATGTTTTATTGGACCGTGTCTAAAAAAATATATCATCTGTTAAATTTAAAATTTATTACTTGACTTTTTGACTGAGCTACACAACAAATTTGATATGCATTGGAGTGGAGGAATGGCATACAGCAGCATACTAAATTTAAAGGTCTTACATTACAGGATCAATTACACAACAGCAGTAAATTCAAGAGCACAAACAACTGACAATTATTAGCATGTCTCCTCATCATTACCCAACACTGAGACAAAGTATTAACACATGTTCTCCTCCTTATCCTCCCTGTTTAACTCGACTTGACCACCAGCCACAGGACTATCAGTACCATGGGGTGGGTGGGGTTCGGATGGGGGGCGGGGGGGTTGACGATCCCGCAGGAACTTCTTCCCTGCTCATCCCCTGCTCGTTCTTTCTCTCTCTCTCCCTCATTCTCTCTCCCCACCGTCTCCCCATCAGAGCCTGGGGCTCCTTGTAATCGTCCTCCGCCGTGCTGATTGGACTTTTCATTAGTCAACTCCCCGAGGCTCGGCGTGACCTCCTCCGGGTCACTGCCTACTGATTACACCCTCTCTTTTTTCTTCTTCTTCATCTTCTTCTTCATCATCATCTCCTTGAAGAAGGGATGGCATGACACTAGAGTGATGTATCCCGCTGAATCCACAAGGCAGTCTCGCCCAACAAGTTCAGAGGTCACCATATTGGAGTGGTTGTAAAATACTATAAATATACTGTAGAGTACTATCAATATACTTTGTATTTTATTGTTAATAGAGGGAAGGGAGTGAGGAGGGTTGTGAGGTTGTCACGGGTGCAACGCTGTATGTGCTGCAGTAAACTAAAAAATGTTTACAACATGTAGTTATAAAACTGCAGTACACCATGAAATACTGTGAGGCGAGCGGGAGAAATTGGCCTCTGCCATGTCGGCTACTTCTTCGGATGGTTAGAGCTGTCTCTGCATATTTGTTGCTTGACGCAAAACCTTATTGGATCTTAAGCATTACCTACCGCCTATGACATGTCCTTGGAAGTCAACAAACCACCTATAACTCAGTTGCTGAAGGGATTTTAATGATGCGGCTATGCCACAGGCTGCCAGCGCTGCGTACACAGAATATTACGGGTTGCGTCTAAGATGCGTACTGGAATAGCAGAAGCGGGTGCCGGGCGGGGGGGGGACAGACATATTTTTGCCATCTGACTAACCGTGACCTTGTCCAAATGAAGCCATGAACCCCCCCCCCCCCCCCCCCCCCTCGCCCAGCCTCATCTCCGTTCCCCCCAACCCCTGGCACGCTCCAAAAGCTGGAACAGATTACTCCCCTGTGCGCTTGTTCTGGCCCTGATTGCTGCTACATCCAGATAGGCTTTCAAGTGGCCTCCTGTGTGCGCAGTGCCCCATGGGATACACCCCGGCGCGCTACACATGGGGACTATTACCCAAGCCGGCAGAGGCCTGCATGCGGCGTGTCGCCCCTCCGCATTGGGCAGATGTGCCCCTCATCCACTCTGCAACCATCCAAAGACCCATTTCCCACCCCCGTCATTACAGTAAATCAACAGTGATACTTCTGTCTATGGTCTCTGTCTACAGCGGAGTGGTCATTCTGGTCTATCAACCCTGTGTTCACAGGGAAGGTATATACTTAGCAGCAGCCCGGGCTGAGCACTAGAGTGCATTCAATGAGTTCATCTCAAAGTGCACACACAAACAAACACACACACACACACACACCCAGCCCTTTACAGCATTTCTTGTGAATCAAACCACATAACAACACTGGGAAGCTGCCATGGAATTTACTTAACCTGTGTGGTATAAAGCCACTGTCTACCAGGTCGAGTCAAGATTTAGGGAAAAAAAAATATCTGTGCCTTGTAAACTCTGCTGTGATGCCTCGTGTGCCAGCATGACCCGTTTCATCAGAAGGTGCACTCCTGTGAGGATGGCTCGAGTTTATTAAAGGAGGGGAGAGAGAATGCAGGACTGTGAGGTGGAGATAACCCGCAGTGCAGTGTTACACTCTCACCTTCGTATTGGTGCGTTATTGTGGACTTGTGTGTGTGTGTCTGTGTGATTTAGAAGGGAAAGAGAGTGTGTATAATGTCTGTGTGTTTGCATGAGTGACTGTGTGAGAGGCAGACAGAAAGAAAAGGTGCTGAAAAGGAGGTGGATGTACTTGTAAGTAGGTGTTTTGTAAACACAATCTCAATCAAGCACTTGAGAGGGAAGAGGGACAAATGGTTTGTCTGAGTGGTTGAGGCAAAGTGCCCCCCTGCAAAATACTTGTTGGTGACTGAGCTTTTCTAATTCCAACACAAGACCTTTGGAGAGAGGAATAAAAACAGAAAATCAAGTAGTGGAGCAATTTCAAGGATCAATAGGAGAACTCCTGAGATACTTGGAGGGGAAACAGCAGGTGATTGATAGAGGGCCTCACGGCAGACTGACTCACAAATACAGAGACTCAGATGGCAGAAGAAGAAACAACGTCTGAGCTTGCATGGAGGTAAACCACAGAAGAAGATTTAGGACAAGTAAACATACCACTAATGTGGTGCGCAAGGAGCTAAGCTGCAGGGATTTAAAAGAGACAGAGACAGAGAGAGAGAGACAGTGAGGGAGAATTTTCATTTTTTCCAGTTGTTTTTTAATAAGTATTGGCTGAAAGTCAGGGGACAGGGAGCCGAGACAAAGGCATAGCCAATGAAATAGCAATTACCTCCCTAGTCTGAGTCAATTCCTAAGGATGTGGCAGGTTTAGCAGTGATTCAGCGCATTAGTAATCACCAAGTGCCTCTGCTCCTTGTTTATCCATGTTAAAATGGTGAAAACAGCGCTGTAGACAAGCGGTGTAAACAGTAGCCACCAGCCTCAGACGCAGAATCCATGTCAGGTTTAAGGAGCCTGACCAAAACAAATGGAAAAAAAAATTATCATAATCATACTTCTGCTCATCTCTCCCCAAATATTCCTTAATTTACAAAACCACATCACGGCCAATTAACTGCCCCAATTATGTTAAATACTACTCATTACAGTAATGCCCTCTATTTTTGATTCCCCCCCCCCCCCTCCCTAATGTTGTTTTCTTTGATTTATTAGTGTTATGAGTCAATGTTGGAGTGGTGTCACAGGTTGATATTTGCAACTGCCAATTTGCCTCCTTGGAGAATGTCGAGTCGGCAGATCTTTCATGAATTGAGCGAAGCAGCATAAAACCGGGGGCGGCTAGCACTGCATTAGCCAGGATGATAATGGAAAATCTCAAGTACTTGAATGGATTTTTGATTATTTAATTCAATGAGTAGTTCAGATGAACTAAATTTAATTTAGTTGCAGCCTGTTTAATAGAGACATTAACAGCAGACACGCCCTCGGCATATACAAACAGCAACCTTTACATAAACAGAAACATCTTGTCTACCTTCGGACACTCAAATAGCCATAAAATGTAGACAGATAAAGTGTTAGGTGCAGTACATGAGTTCAGAGGAGGTGAGATGGGGGCAATTACTTTTTAAAAGCAACAACAATGATTGTTATGGCTTTTGGTTTAGTCAAATAATTTATTAAAAGAGAAGGAGATGTTCAATGGTTGCTCCTGGGTGTTTCATTTTACGTTACGTCTCAGTGGTTGATCATTGTTGTGAACTGCAGTCATGACTCCAGAGAAAAATCTGGCTCTGTGATCACAAAGCCCTTTGCACACATTACTCAATGATAGCAGGCTGGGAGAAGTCAGGCAAAAGTCAAAAGCATTGCAAAACCACTGGTCTGTGTCCTCAGAGGGAGGTGAGCCCATTTTAAAATCACTGCTGCGTTCTGCTCAGGACTCGGGGTTACAGCGGAGCCTGTGACCTCACCCGTCACCATTTAGCTGACAGCCACAGTATGCTAACCTTGTTATACGCTGGGCCAAAATGGCTTTTCCTTCATAGATAACAATCAGTGTGTCTGTGAACTTCGATATGACACAAATATGGACAAAACTGCAGCTCCTCGGCCGAGCCTGCACTGGAGAGCGTCAGGCACGGACAGTTTCATAGGGCAGTCCCTGTCATAAAACCTTGTTACGTCTGAGGGAATTTCTCTGGCCATGTCTCAAGCCACTTCTAAAAATGCCAGAGTTGAGCGTCTTGTTTTTCTCCCTCTCTGTCTCAGAAGTTGGAATTTCGTATTTTTTTTTTTTTTTACAAAACAACTTTTTCCTTGTGTCACTGATATGTGCTGATAGAAATGTAAACAGCACTCACCTTAGACTTCATGTAAGAATTGGAAACAGCTGCTGTGGCAGTCCACAGGGGGCAAAGCTGGCTTTCCCTTCTTTTACAACGTGCAAAATCGAGGCTAAGAGCTATGGAGGAGAACAGGGCCGCACTCTGTGAACTGTCACAGTCACATCGTCCAAACTATGAGCAATAAAAAGCGAGATGGGTCAAAACGAGGGGTCAAGGCCTCCTCGCTCCAAAATGATGCGTCATTTGCAGCACATTCATGTGTCTACTTTGGACCAACACACATCTCGGTACATTTCCAAAATGTTCTGTACTTGTCATGTTGAAGAGCGTAGCTTCGATGCTACATTAATTTCTTTTCCCCAATGTTTCCCAACAGTGTTCTTGATACGGAGCCCAGGAGTAGCCATTTGGAGAGAGAAAAAAAAGTGATATTGAGTCCACGATTTACTGTAACATGCGCATGTTTTAGTCCATTCGTGTGCACGAGATAAAAATTTGTTCCCTCGATTTCGTTAAACTGTGCAGTTTAGGAAAAATGCAACTTAAAAGGAACCTTTTAGGTATTGCAGATAGGCCTAGTAAGGATTTGGTATGCTAATATCCATTGTATGTTTACACTGAATAGGCATATCCCCCAAATATTGCAACATATTTAGCCACTTAAACTTCAGGCCATGTAAACACAATCAGGTGGCTGCAACAGACCCAGGACAGCGCCACATTTAAACATAATCACCAATATGTGCGCTGACTCTTTATAAACTTGTGAAGAGTGCATGTATTATATATCGAGAGCACGTAAAAAGGAAATCGAGGGAACGAATTGTATCTTGTGCGCACGAAAAAAGAAAACAAGAGCTCAAATTGCATATCGTGCGCATGTTACAGTAAATCGTGGCCACGACATAAATTATTTTTCTCCCGATGGCCACTCCCGGGCTCCGTATCTTGAACATGACACCTTGTTTTAAACAATATACCAGGAACTATTTTGAAATGTACAAAGGTTTATTTCCTTCATTTCAGACTGATTAGTGTTCTTGGTTTACCACATGGCTGCTGATGCGACTCACTGCAACGCTGTGATGTGCATTATGAATGAAAACCGCTTCAAATCTGGGCTACAGCACAGTCGCTCAAGAAGGGCTTCATCACGCAGGTCATAGATCAAACTGACAAGGAGTTTGAAGCAGCTGAGTGTTTTAGGGAGCGAAAACAAATAATTTCATCTGAAATCATAGTGAACTGCACCAGATTCATTTGAACAATCTCAAGGTATGACTCAGACTCCGCTAACTCTCCCAACTGTTGCCTTCCAGCTCCACGGCTCTGTTTATTGTCGATAGGCTCCGTAATGTGATATACAGCACCGCAGCAATAGCTGACATGCTATCAGCAATGCCATAAATTCAACAGAAAATCAACGAGTTAAGACACAGGTTTGATCCCAGCGAAACTTCCCGCTGCTGCAGCTAAAAGAAACTTGACTTATTAATGACTGCTTGTGCAGCGTTGGTTTCCGCCTGAGAAAAAATCAATAAGACCAAAAGTCTTTAGTGGGAATGTTGGAATGTGCATATGTTTGGCTGCTATACAGGGCGAAGCGAAAAGCGACTTTGCATGAGTCAAGCGGAAATACACGATCGAGCAGACCAGTAAACAGCCAAAAATATGATGGAAAACACCACTCCAAAAGGGCTGATTAAGGAGAGGGAAAAAAAGAAATATTACAATAAAATAACTCCCAGATTTTCCCCCGACTCGACTAACGGGGGAAAGCATTTTCTGGAAAACAAAAAGGAATTACAAGAGCCGTGGGCTAGTGTAATTAATCTCCATATGTACAGTTGATGTATTGCGACAAGCGCTCACTGGAAGAAATAAAGGGACATGCCACACAAATTCAGACAATCTGTCCTCATTTCCTGGTCTGGGAAACAGTCGGGAAAGGAGGACAACAGCTCTGGGTGTTCCATGGCCATGTCTTATTCGATTTGAGAAACACCAGATCAATTGCTTTCTCTAGGTCTAATTTAAATCAACGCTGTAGTATTTTCCACAGAAACAGCCTTCGCAGCAAATGAGATATAAGCAATAATTCCTGCGTGTGAAAAAGACGCCAGGAGTTCCAGCCTGGCATCCTGAAAATTTTGGGAAATAAGCGCAATGTCTGCCCCGCTGCTAAAGGATTCCACGAAGAAGACACGACTAGAAACAGGATGTAAACACTTGCCTCCAACTCCAGCCACCCGGGTTCAATTCCCAACTCATGCCTGTGGGGAAAGTTTTAGGTTTTTCTTATTTAACCATGACCAAAACCCTGTTTTAGTTGCCTAAACCTGAATCTGAACCCAAACCACCAATCAAAGTTAAATCAAACTGAGTTTTCATGTGACGAACAGGTGAAAATGGCGTGTTCAGTTCGTTCTTTGTCACATAATCATGATGGAATAATGTAATCTTCACATAATTCATATTCACAACATGTAATCTGCATTTCAGAGTTTGTGCTTATTTCACAAAATGTTATGAGACTGTGTTTGTGTTGGAAGATCACTCTTTCTTTATCTCGAGGACTGTTCCTCTTAACATCCACAAACAAGATGGCGGCACAGCCTGCTGAACATCAAGGTGCTTTGCTGTAACACATAACTCAAAATGAGTTTAAACATTCTCCGCTCCCTCCCGCGTTGACGTACCGCAGCAACGCTCCGAGTCGGCTGATTTGTGCCATAGCGCTCCAGGGGCCAAACCGAGTTCAAGAGGCCCTACCTGCTGATGATGAGGAGCGAGCGGGAGGAGGATTAACCCAGAGGTGCGGAGGCAGAGGTGAGGAGAGCAATACTTCTGATGACCTTTCTCCAGGAATTTTTTTCCCTCCGTCAATCAGTCCCAGGCCGTGCGGCGCTGATGTTACCTGCTCCACTTTCCTTCAGACCGAGGGGGTAAGTGACACCTGCAGTCAGTGTCGGATCATTTCCTGTGGCTAAAGTTGTACATGGCGATATTTTTTCAGCAAGCCACATGGCCTGGCAGTTAAGCATGAGCCAAGTTAACTAGATATTGATATATGCCTACCCTATTTGAGGAAAAACGACCCCATGGCAGTTATTCACCTCCTTTTGAAATGAATCAGCAGAAAAATGCAACTCTTGAGGCGCCGTCTCCAGAACGGCGTTTTCTCACTAATGAGAAGGAAATATTGGGTCTATGCTGGTTTCTTGTGGGATCCAAATGACTTCATTTTCCTCCCAAATTGACCTAAGAACAACAGCAACATTTTCTGAGCATATTTTCTCAGTCAAACCACGACCGCAAGACCACAAACAAAACTGAACGCTATTGGAAAGCAGTGCAGAAAAACTGTACTGTGTGTCCCGGGTGTCTCTGAAATCATGCACTCGCTGTGTGCATGGATGTATGTGTGTGTGTGTGTGTGTGTGTGTGTGTCGGTCCGCCTACAGTATGTGTACGTGTGTCACCGAGGGCTCATGGAAAAGGCACTTTGTTTCAGCTAAAGCATAATTGGCCCCCTGGGCCACTGTGAGTGGCTTGCCCATGATGTAAGGGTCAGGACTGACCAATACCAGCAAACACCAAGTGCCTCTATTATTGATGGTCTACTTAAAGTGAGCAAAAAATATCTTTTTGCACTGAATTCTTTCCAGCTGCTGACAACTTTTCCTGCAATTACACTGTTAAGCACTCTGTGTCATAATTAATGTAATTCCTCAGGCCAGTGGAACTTATATTACTGTTTTTATTTTCAGGTCAGTAATCTTTTCGAATAAATGAACAACTTAACCAAATTCTTACTAATCAAGACTCTATTCATGTCAGTTTAAGTGTGAGTGTATGCAGGTATTTGCTTTCACCACTTACAAGTTAAGGGGCATGTGCATAATTAAAACTTTATGGCGCAGTCCTCACTTTATGTTTATTAAAGTGTGGATAAGTTTATGGATTAAGAATTTTAATTTTAAACAAAACCTGAATAGACTGTATATAATACACAGTGTCAACCTACAGACCACACTATATTTTCCTGTCTGCACCATACATTAGCAAATATCCTGGGAGATTTATAAGAATGTCAATCTTCTCTGCTCCTGTCCCGTTAATCCTTCACATCAGTTTGGCTGATTACTTTGCCAATGCAGACCTTGAAAGTAAGATGCAACTTCCCTAAGTGAGCTCCCAGAACATGTGATTTACACTATCGATCCAACATCCTGATTAGAATTTTTAATTAATGAAGGAGGCTAATTGCCTAGAGAGAGAAATCCGCCCGACCCTGAACGAGGCTGATGATTTGCGTAGCGGCACTGAGCCTAAGTTAATTGCTAGGCTGATTTGACTCGCCTTGCCAGAGATAATATACTGTGGCACATTTGAAAAATTGACCTGACTCTCTTCCTATTTAAAGATCATATATGGCAAGGAGGGAGTGAGGAAAGAAAAGGGCTCTGGTGGTGTGAAGTTCTGTATATGTGAATTAGTGCCATAAACGAGGTGTAAAATATAGACCAGGTATTGCCAAGCGCCTGTGCCAAAATGTAGTCAGTGTTTTTCTTGCTTAGGTAATGAAGGTGGGATTCAGAGGGTTGGGGAATGGAAAGGGGGGCTTGTTCTGCGACAGGCTCTGATACCTTGACAATAAGCCCTGCTTTTCCCCGAGTAGGGAGAAGGAGAAGGGCCACTAGGGGCATTTCCACAGCCTAAAGGCCTTCCATTAACTATTAATCTTCTCCTGGTGAGCAGTGGGGGAACAGTGGAGTCACAGCTGCCATCATGGTGCTTCACTTTTTTTTTCTCCTCCCCCCTCCAGCTTCCCGTATTTCTCCCCCTTTCCACTGTTTCCATTGGCAAACAATCCACGCCTATGAGTCGGGCTAATTAATTTTAAATAAAATACATTTGTTATGCATAATTTATGCTCAAAGCCCAGGGCTACCGGTGTTAGACAAATATACAAACTCCATACCGAATTACCAACCTCTTCAGTTGAGAGGAAGAGTGCAGACCCTTTGGCGGGGAATCAAAGTAAAAGTGGACCCTCGCATTTTTTCGGTTACGGTTCTCCAAACCAAACAAACACAGTTGAACTTCAGTTGTAAAATGAGTATTAAAAGTCATGTGTGCCTGATGGGCCAGTGTGGTGTGGAGAGAGAGGTATGTGCTCTGTATGTAGCTGGTAGAAAACTTGTCAAGAGCGAGCCCATTTTAACTTTGGTGAGGCTTTTGTCTTACAGTAGACACTAATAGGGCTGTAGAATATAAGACAAAAAAAACCCTAACTGACTGTTGTATGTAATGCTTCGCATAACATACTTTCTGAATCCAAAATCAGTTTTGCCGCAAAAGCCGATATGGCCTATTGAAAATGTATTACTAGTTTGTTTGATTGATTACCTGAAAAAAAAACATGATTTATAGAAATGAATACAAATTGAGGCATATGTTTTTGCAAACAAACTCATCAAATATACATTTTATTTTATTTAAAACATTCCACAAAATCACATGTTAAATTTCCTGTGTCCAACACTCAATACTGGTTCTTTTGTATGACTATGGCACAGTATTTCTTTACAGTGCAGCTGAAAAACCGTTAACCAGAGACCGAGAAACTTAAGTGAAGTTTGGCTTTAAAACGCACTGTGTATTGGCCACAGGCTTATAAAGCTGTCACTGGTCGTTCTCAGCGCTGTTCGGCGTAAGCTTCTGGCGGCCGCTGGTTTTGCCTCAGCCGGACCTGTTGACCTCCCGTGCTCGAGAACGCAGCTCAGGCCGGCTTTGCTGGGGCTTGTGCCCTGGCTTAGTAAAAAACCCCGGAAACATAAGGAACTTCCGTCTCTTTCCCACCCTGCTCCTCCGGCAATTGGCGTCCGAGTTTGAAGCACTCCGCGCCGGACCGGGATTTATGGCCTAGTGGAGCGAGGAGACGAGGGGGGAGAGCGACCATTTCAGCGAGGAATAAAAACACTTTTCAGATGGTTATTGTATGGTAACCAAGAAAAACACAAGACGACTCTTACAGAGCCACAGACCAGACTGCATAAATACATCTGCTGTGTACACATCGTTTAAATAATATCTGCAGTTCTGGCATTTGCTATTTTGGTTAAACAAATTATCGTTGCAATTTCTTTTTCATTTCACTTTGAGGTGTGTTTTCTAGCAGCTGTTTCATCTTGCAGGCTGGATCATAGCTCCATTATGCTTTGATTCAATATTTAAGGAATCTACCTGAAGCTCTACTCCAGACTCATTTAAGTAAGAAGAGCAGATTTTGTTGAAGCGGCCCACCCAAGGAGGGAAACAAAAACTTGGATGAGATTCTACATTGTTTTGATTTGAGAGACACATAAAGAATGACCATCTTCCAGTGAACTGTGGACAGAGAAGAAGAGAGGCAGACAGAAAATAGAGAGCGGGGCGGGGAGGGAGAAAAATGGAGGGGAATGTAAAAGAGAGCAACATTCCCAAGCTGGCCTGGTTAATTGCGTGGGATTGGAACCAGATGCATAGCCGCAGTGACGTGATCTGAGCAGACCTTGAAAGTCCTTCTGGTTTGAGGGGAAAGGGGGGATCGGGAGACGAGAAGAGGACGGCGATAGATAGTGGAGGATGACAAAGAGAGATAATAGGGGAAAACGGATGGTGCTGTGGCATGAGAGTTAGCGAAGGAACAAAATGACAGATAATGAGGAATAGGAGCAGTAATTGAGGCTGTGATGTAAAACAAGGAGAAAAATATCAAGAAAGTGGAGCCATCCCTAAGAAAAAATGGGCTCAAGCTGGCTTCAGGTCAAGTTGGCATTGCACAGAATCCAGTCAAATATTTTGTTGATTTTTTCTTTTTTTTTGTGCAGTATAGCCTCCAGACATCAACATTCGACCTGTCTAATCAAATTAAGCCTTTTCTGCCACGCTGTTCGCTGCTAATTAATCGAAAATGTCTCCCTCTTAATGACAAAGCGGCAAATTAAGCTGTAACAGTAGCTATCTCCAAATCAAGCTCTGCCACTGAGGTAAGTCCCATTGTCGGGCCAATTACTGTGGTGATTTGCATCCAAAAACATTAGAGGTAAACTAGCAGTGGAGATAGCAGAGGGAACACAACCAACAGTTTTATAAGAGAGTTTACTCAACTAAGTTGCAGCCTGAAAAATGGTGGTGTTGTTGAATAAATAAACACATGCCAACTGGATCATAGCACAATAGAGAATAGAGAATTTGGTATTTCTATAGGAATTCAAAAGATTGTATAGGATGTATGCCATGTCACTACTGAAAGGCTGAGCTGAGAGAGTATATTAGCTTTTGGACGGGAGATTTCTGTATTCTACAACCACTGCTGGACCTTTGTGATTCTCTCTGCCTTTCTCTCTCTCTCTCACACACACACACACAATCTGGACAGAGGATTGGTCACAAGACGATTATACTCTACAACCATAGCCAGCTCTCTCTGTTTCTCTCTCTCTCTCTCTCTCTCTCTCTCACTCACATAACCTGACTCCCAAGTTACCTTCAAGCCTGACCTTTATCCATTAAAAGGTTTTTGGTTCAGTTTCTGAGGGAAGCCACCTCCTGTGCTGGGGTTGTGTGATTTGTGATTAGTGGGTGGATCAGAGTGCTCAGAGTGGATTTGATGGGGCCCCGGGGCCCTCGCTCTCATAATTACACTGCGTCCCTGGGGAGAGACCCTGAAGTGACAGCCATGCAGCTCCCATTTTTACCAGGTCAGACCCGGCGATTGAGCACATCCTGTACCCTGCCAATGGCCCTTTCCTTTTAAAGAGCGATTCCCTTGGACCCTGGGACACAGGGACTAGCTCCACATTACCAGCAGGCACCTGTTCGCCAACCTACTTTAAGGCTGTGAGGCCACCGATATCAGGCTGCAGTCCCTTCTTTTGCATAACTATCGAATGTGTGAGAATCTGGGGTCTTCTCTTTTTTTTTTTTTTTTTACTCTTTGAGAATAAGACACTACCACTCCCTTCTTCACTCCCTTCATTTGAAAAAGCAGGAATATGTGTCATATGTCATATGTTTTACAAGCCAAATGTTTGCTATTCTGGTGATCGACCCAAACCCGAAACATTCTAAGAAAACAGTTTTTGGAAAAAAAAAAAAAAAACAGAAGAAGAAGAGAAAAAAAATGTAGAGCACAATAAATCTTGGAGTTAGGCAGAAATGCTAAACAGATGTGTTAAAACTCCCTTTTAGCACTTGAGGTTTTGGTAATCCATGGAAAAACAGACTGTTTCACTGTAGTGGATGTGTAAACACAGATTACAGGAAAGGATATTATTATATAGATAATAAGATTATATTAAAGCAACAATAAAATTATGCTACATAACAGCATTAAATGGCGGCTTATTGTCCTGGATCAATGATTCCAGCAGTACAAACTCTGCCAAGATGTCAAACACTTCCTCGGGATGAGCTGCATAAACGCTTTCAGCTTGTTCAAAATCAACTGGTATCTTGATTTTCATATATTCTTATTCATTTGGAGCAAACTCACATATTCAAAATGAACTTCTGGCTTTCCCATTCCATTTCTTTAAAGGTAATTTTTGCTTAATGTAATGCGTTTCTGCTCTGCTTCCTCCTCTTTTCTTCCTTTTTCTTTCTTTGTTTCTCCCTTAAGCATCACCAATTCAAAGGACGCCATGCTGCAGCTCCCACGGCGCAGAGAGCCCACATGTTCTAAGTCTCCCTTGGCTTCTATTTACATTGGAGGAATCCGTTTTAATTTCAATTTATGTTATATTACACAGCACGTCAGCTGGGCTTTAAACAGCATTTTCATTGAAAAATCATTACATTTGGCCCTTCTGAGGGGCGCGGGGTAATTGTACTAAAACTACTCTCAAGTGGAGGTCCTTGGGAGACAGGCTCTCTTTGTAGGCCGTTTGTTTTTCATGTCAGTTTAATTAATCACCCGCGTATCCATTCACATTCCAGTTCCTAACTGCTCTTTGTGTCGCATAACAGCTCAGGGGAAAGTGGTTCTGGGTCTGATTGGAAGGATTTCAGCAATTGTTTAGTGAGGTGGGCCAACTGAGACCAAGTCCGGTTGTGATGCATTAACCGGAGTTAGTCCGCAACTGCCTGCAAAAAAAATGGCTTTTTGAAAATGCAATAACTTTATCTAACCACTCAAACGACATCAAGTTTTAACAATGACTTCATTAAACATCTTTGATCAAATATGTACAGTATATAAAAAGAGGGAAATTTGAATTCCTCTAATACGGCCCCCGGCCCCTTTAACAGGGGATAGGACAGCATATGTAGGATAGCATATGTGTGATTAAGACAGTACTGCTGATCAATCATGCTTAGATGGATCAATAGATTTGCCAAATGTATGTAAAAAAACACCCACAGATACTGCAATCTCACACATGCTACTAGAGTTTTAGAGTCCTTTGAAAGACTCTGAGCACCACTTTTAATCAGCTTTTCAAGAGGAATACTTTTCTCCTTCTGTCAGCCGCCGAGCACTCAAGTCCAAACTGCCGGCACTTCTATCACACAAAAAAACCTTGAATGTGATCAAAAGAACATAAATTGAATTTTAGGTCCATTTGGTCGGTAGTTTGGAACAAGGGCAAGATCAAGGTGTCCTTAACCACTGCAACATGCTGCATCATTTCCCACAGTTAAAATCTATTCTTCCTTCCCTTTTTATTCCTAATCAAGATCAAATGTTAAAATCAAAAGAAGAAAATGCATAATTCCTACAAATTGCCTTTTCTTTCAATTTCTAAAGAGTTACAGTTTGAGCTTTGATATATCTGATACGCCCACTCTCATAAAACATTTACCAACAGGATTAAGGCTCTCCCACAATCCACTGGGCCCAGAACAGGCCTCACAGTGTTTGACACTATAGTCACATTGTCTGCATGGGAGACAATGCATGGCTTCTTCGGCGTCATTCGTCTCCTGTATGCCCACATGTGTTGACAACATAGACTTAACCTCAGGAGCTAGTGTCAAGCTGATGCCATTAATTTCTGTCCAAGAGGAAGCCTCTTTGTCACTGATAGCAGCAGCTATCTGTCTTGTGTTTATACTGAGAGAGGAGCTGCAGATTTGGTCAGAGCGGTTCAAAAAGCCCTGGACAACATTTCAGTCGAATCAAACCAATGTGAATTATCCATTGTGCAGTCTGAAAGAACTTAAAAAAATGAACTGAAAAAAATGTTAAAAAATAGCAAATTGAGCCTACAAAATAAAAACGACTATCACTGCTTGTGTGAAGGTAAGTACTGATATTTGTCTCTGCTTGTTTTTAACTGAAATCAGAAAAATATTTAGGTCTTGATTTTACAAAACGATGCAGCTAGCAGCAACGGTCGTCATCTCATCTTTCATTTTGGCGTTATATTTGCACAGGTCTTCAAAGCTGGTGCAGGCGGTTGGACCGACTTCTATTCAACATTAAAATGTTTGCTGGGGAAGTAAGCAGGACAGAGGGATCCAAAGATTCATTGTATGCAGTTAGTATGCTGAGATGTTAGGTGCTTTAAATATTCAAAGGCAGATGCTTGCATTTTAGCCCTTAAGCGCAGATTGACTCACAAATCTCCCCCCCGCTCCCTTGGCAGATGTTTAGAGCGCTTGATGTTTCACGGCTCTGCTGTGCGGAAAATGTCTACAGCACATAACCTTGTTTCATCCCTCCTATTCACAGGCCATTTGAAAGGTAACAAAGTAAAGCAGAAAATCATGTTGTGGTATAAAGCGCTGCATAGGAGAACATATTTTTCCAGAATTTTTTTTTATGTGTTTACCCTGCGCTCAAAAGTGTTGAAGGGAATGCAACTTGGTTTGGGGATTTAATATATTAGTTACTCCACCGATTTCAAACTCCGTATTCTCAGCTGATACAATTAATGAAAACATGTTGTGCTTTTATGGTTTTTTTTTCCAAATCTTATTTATCCAGGAAAATTTTGCTGAGCCTGCTTGCTCTTTTTCAGCAACTCCCTGCTTCATATTCCTGCAATTCGACCTGGGAGCTACAACTACAGTCTACTACTAATGAGCAGCTCCACTGGAGCAGCTGGGGGTTAGGTGCCTTGCTCAAGAGCACCTTGAGCAAGGCATGATTGAGGGATTTGGACCAGCAATCTTTCAGTCACAGGCCTGCTTCTCCAAGGTTTGGTCTACCGCTGCCTCGTCCAGTGCAGAATTTACATCCAGTCTCCACCTTGAAAACAGCACATTATCCTCAAAACAGTTTATTCCTCACTAGAGGATTAAAATCTCATCATTAAACTCTTACATTTATCCTTCACTGAGCTCTTATATACCTTCCTCTTTCATACAAGTTCCCTTTGGGTACTGGCAACATCTGTTTCCTCTCTTTACCACGGCGTCCCACCAGACACAAAGTGATGTAGAGTACCCAGCACCTAGAACATGTCTCAAACACACTTTCCCATACGCGCAGTGAGCCGTTAATCTTCGTGCCCATGTACTTTCACTGGTTCAAGCTCACTTTGTAGCTGAAGCTTCTGCAGGATGAGCCCCCGTTACAAATCCAGCATCTTTGCCCCATCTGTAACGTCTCTTACGCAAAGCTGTGGACCCCTGCTGCGCGTTCACATGTATCCCCGGCACAGAGCTGGCCTTATTTCTCTCCGACTGGAGAAAAAAAGAGAAAACATTGTAGTGAGGGAGAGTGAAAACACACGGTAGTAGGTCAGAGGTCGTCTAGGAGTGATGAATGAGCAAATAAATATGTGTCCGGGATCTGGGCCTCAGAGAGCGCCATTCCGTTCCACATTCCGCTATCGGAGATCGAGCTCGCTACGGGGTTCCCGGGGCTACGGCGAAGGTTTACCGCGTTCTCCGAGCTGTTCCATAAAATACAGGCGGAGAAAATACCTGACAAGCTCCGCTGTAATTCCATACTACGTGTTTCACTCCGGACAAAAAAGCCACGGCTGTTGTCATGTTGTTCGACTCTGTGAGTGAGTACACTCCGGTCCGACTAGCTCAGCGCCTCTTTATGCTCCTCTCATGTGTCTGACAGGATTCGGGTTCTACATCTTGCACACAGCCTGAGTTTCAGTGTACACTTACAGTAGCCGCTGGTTATTTGTGGCCTGTTTCAACACGGACACAGTCTTACACCAACCCATCTGTCATGATACGTTTCTGCCCTCCGCCACCTCTCAAATTCCACCTGTTGTCAGATCAAACCTGCGGTCATGAAAACTTAGTGGTATGGTGCCCTCTGTTGAAACACTGGCTTTTTTGTATATTAATTTATTTGATATTAGATAGATATTTTCGCTCTGAAATGTACTGTTTTTAAAGGGAGTAAAATACACCTACAGTTTTTTGTAGAAAAATGGTTTAAGAAATGTAAATAAAAATGTATTTACAAGTTATACTCTTAAATACACAGCCAAACCATAAACGTTGTAGATAATGAAAATAATTGCTGACTGTATCTTTAAATTGCCTGCTATCTTAGAGACTGCCTGCACAAACAACAGTGGCTCATTTTATGGATGTCAGTCACTTTCACTAATTTCCACCATGTATCATATCGTAGTGAGCAGGGAGGCAATCCTCATACCAGAAGGCCTGGGATAAAGCTCCCATGATGCCAAGCGCCCAACCTGCTGAAGTGTCCTGGAGCAAGACGCTGCACTGCAAAAAATCTCCATTTTAACAAGTCATTTAGTCTGTTATTGAGTCCTAAAATTTGAATTTTCTTAAAAACAAGTGAAGAAATCTGCTAGTGGGGTAAATAATTTCACTTGTTTCCAATACAAATCAACTTGTTTCAAGAATTTTATAGAATCAAGTGTCATTTTCTTGATAGTAGAGCAGTGATCTGCCTTATTCTGACTTGTTTCAACATACTGACACTCATTTCTAGAGAATTCCTGAAACAAGTGAAACTGCATTGGAAACAAGTGGAGTTATCTCACCCAACTGGCAGAATTTAAGATCTGAAGGCTGAATATGAGACTAGATGACTTGTTAAGATGGAAATATTTTGCAGTGTGAATCCCCTCCAGTTCCAGCGTCGCTGCTTTGTACAGTAGCTCACCTTCACCTCTGAGCTCCCTGTGGTGGGCGGAAGCAAAAAGAGAACCGCTCCATTGAGGATGAATACAATAAACCGCAATAAACCACATAAGTCTTTATTCCTTTGGTGACATTTGGCTTCAACTTTACCTTTGCCACCAAGAGAGAAAACTGGCAACTCCCTTGGATAACCAGCAATACCATTAAACACGTCTGGCCGACCGGGCCGAGCCGTCACAGCCGTGTGCCAGACACCAAATAAGGACTTTAAGACCTTCAGTGACTTCAATACCATCCAGGAAAAAAAAGACGGCGGGGATGAAAGCAAGTTCCTCAAGTGGCCGCTGCCAGCTCGTTTGCTAATCCGTTTATATGAAGTTCCCTCATTTACCACTGGCTGTGAAGAGGCGAAAAAAAAAGGTTTCCTCCTGCCCGGTTAGTGTCCCGCTCATCCCGACCTGGCATCGGGTCACTTGGTAAAGAGTCTGCCAGAGTCCCCTTGAGTGCTAATTTAGGTGAGGAGGTGCCTGAGGAGGGTTGGGCAGGAGAACATGCCAAGAGATTATCAGTTCATCGGAAGGGCTTTGCAGACTCACAGAGAGGTGAGAAGAGAAGGTGGCATCTGTCCATGTGGAGGGAGATGGGGAATGCATAGCTTAGATAGAACATACAAAGCCATATGTGCCCATACAACTTGATTCAGTTGTTGTGTGGCTGCTCTCAAAGAATGGGGATATTTTTTAAGTTTGGACACACACATTTTTCTCTATTTTTACTATTTTCCACATTTTAGAATAATAGTAAAGACATCAAAACTAAGAAATAACACAAATGGAATTATGCAGTGACCAAAAAAGTGTTAAACAAATCAAAACTATCTTATATTTTAGATTCTTTAAAGCCTCCCTTTGCCTTGATGGAAAAGCAAAGGCTTTGGAAAGAAACTCATACATAGGCATCAACTTCACTATTTATATTTGTCTAAGAAACAAATTTCAAGCATTTAAGCATAAGCCTTTAGATCAAAATGGCTTTGAGATGATGAAAAACATAGTACATTCAATTAGGTGTGTCCGAACTTTTTACTGGTAGTGTACCTTCTGAATAAAAATCTAGAACATAGAATATAGGATACAGAAATATAAAATAAAAATATCCATCCAATGTAGATATGTGTATGGTGGAGAAGTTGCAAACTGGCCCTTATTATTTATAAGGCAGCAATTCAGAGTCTTCATTCATGTCTGTAGAGTGTGGTTGTACATATGATGGTACAATCTGTGATGAAAGTTTTTTAATAATTTTCTAATTCTTTTTACAGCCTAAAGACCACCTAAGCAGTCATTTCCTTTGCATCTGGGACCAAAAAGAAGAAAACACCGGGGCGATACACAAGCAGCCACCTGTCGAGGAGCCGCTTTCTTGAAGCAGCAAAAGAGTGAACTCTACACTCTCTGAGCTGGAAGAAAGAGAAAGTTCAAATAAACTACAGAACGCTGAATAGTTAACTCACTGGAGGAAAAATCAAGGAGGATATCCATAACATAGACCCCTGTGTTGAAATAAGTCTTACAACATAAATTCACATATCCAGCCGAGGTCACCCCCTGGAGAAATGTATATTTAAATGTTCTTTAAAAGTGCAGCTCATAATGTTTTTACTTTCTCAAGAAGAAAAAGAAACGTTTATTTAGTTCTATAAAATGTTACCTGTATATTAAGAGTTAATTTCCAAAATGCTGTATCACATTTTGGAAATGACTGGAAGAAGTTCATCATTCAAAGTTTCAATCTCTGTAAAACTCGTCTCACCCAAGGACTTAAGTTATCTACTATCCTTTTTATCCCTCCTGTTGTCCTCGGGTCAAAAATGACCCGTTTCTGAGTTTAACAGCAGTGAAAACCTCCTAAATTTTTAATTTTTTTTTTTGCAAGAAATTTGATGACTTCTCCTGGAGTGATCTCCTGGAGAGAAAAAGTGAAGCATTTACTTTTTAATTTTTTTTATAAAAGCTGTACACCATCAGGGTAACAAAGATTGTCTTCGGGGCATTTCTGACCCGACAGTTGTTAAATCAATTTCAGACTAATTCAAATTTTATAAAAAAAAATGATACATGATTTGTAGTAACTATGAAGCACTCTTTTTCTCATGAGAAAAATTGTTTTATAGAGTCAGGGGTGGGGTCATAATGTTATAAAGGTGCTTCAGTGCTAGTCCACTTATGATGTATATTTTACAGTAAAGCCATACAGCACTGTACAGTGTACAGTGTTGTACACTGAATAAATACAGAATACCTGAACTGTGAGGTAGGAAAACAGTTATTCCCCAAGTTGTTGATATGTGACAGGTTGTTTCTTCATGCAAAATAGATTTTGGGTTAAAAATGAAATGAAGAGGCTTTATACTAGGAGGGACAGTGAGAGCGGGTCATTGTTGTATAACCTTTATTTAAACAGGGAGGGCCATTGAGAGCAAGCTCTCTTTTACAAGGACGCCCTGATTACAGTACATATAAAAACAATAAAACCACATGAAAGTTACAGTATGTATCAACAACAAATCATATATAAGAACAATAAAAACAATAAAAGTACATATAAAAACAATAAAAGCACACGAATAAAAGCACACGAAAGTTACAGTATACAACAACAGATTATACAACAAACAGGACAAAGACATCAACATAAGGGACAACATCAATTCAGTGAAAACATGCATTCACACAGCTCTGTGTCAGTCAAAAGAGATTTAAATTGATTAAAAGGGATTAGCTTGTCTAATTTTGCAAGTTCCTGCAGGTTGTTCCACTTGTGTGGAGCATAGTATTTAAAAGCCAGTTTCCAAATCTCAGTACGAACATGATGATTTTCGAGGACCAAATAGTCTTGGGACCTAGTGCAGTGTGACAATGATCTATAGTTAAAAAGACATGTGAGAAGTTTGCCAA